>NW_022684343.1:0-1216 GCF_011630105.1 Anneissia japonica | reverse complement strand
ATATATGATATAATAATTATTTAATGATTACACAACAATAATAATAATAAAATAGTTGAGAAGAGTAATGTCAACTTCAGCTTTTCTTAATTGTTTGTGAAGATTTTCCAGTCTTCCTGTTGGCAAAGAAACCAAAATCAACACAAATTTAAGAGAAAGAAGAGTCAGACAAGTTTCTTCTGTTATCACACAGATATCAATAAAACAGAAGACTTCTCTTTAATTAAACCTTGGTTTTTGTTCTTAAATTTGTGTTGATTTTTGTTTCTTGCCTATCATTTTGTTCTATCATTCATGATTTGCACAGCACCAGTGATGTTTGTAAACAAGATTGGAAAAACTTCAATAATAATAATAATAATAATAATAATAATAATAATAATAATAATAATAATAAAAATATCATCATAAAAAATATCAGGTTTTTACCTGGTAATACCATCCCAAGTCACCTAGGCTGGACACTGCTTGATTAGATGTGTTGAAGCACTTTTGGTTGCCTGTGAAGTTGTAGTACACATTGAGGGCATTAGCAACCTGCATCAAGATGGCGTCGCTTGAAGCTTCAGCGTCATTCATATTCTTACACACCTCCTGTGAAAAGCAAAATATTTTGTTTAACTACATATTATAATTGAGTGCAATTCAGTGCAGGGAGTCTTAGACTTGCCATCATAATCATAAGAATAATAAGCATTACAATTTGAGTCCTGGCATTATGTTTTACACAGCCACTGTTCTATATAATCCTAACTCTCATTATCACAATACATAAGGGTTACCAATGTAGAGTTGCCTTCTTCTTGTTCCTCATCATCACCATCAAAGCCCAATCAATTCAATTTTGTTACACCTTATTTTCATCATCATAAAATTCCTATACAATAATAATAATAATAATAATATCCAGTACCGTACTCGCGCGAATAAGCGCCCGGGCGCTTAAAATTTTGTTTGCACTTTTTGAGGGGCGCTTATTCAAACGGGGCGCTTATTCGAACGGGGCGCTTATCAAAACAGAGTGGAAATTCAGTGGGGCGCTTATGGAAATAGATAAAAATCGAGGGGTTCTTATGAGAACTTATTAAATTCAGGAGGCACATTTTGAATGAAAAACGATTATAAAATGACATCAGGAAACCGCAAATTACGAATGGTGGTGCGGCGGAAAAGATAATCGTCCAGAGAGCATGGCTTGTCATGACAAGAATGTTGT
>NW_022684342.1:0-525 GCF_011630105.1 Anneissia japonica | reverse complement strand
TATGAATAATAATAATAAAAAATCGAAAATTATTTATTATTTATATGGTACTAAAAATATATGTAATAATAATAATAATAATAATATCAGCAAAAATTTGAACAATATATAATGTTAATGTTAAGACTAATAATTAATATTAAAACTAACGGTAATAAAAACAACAATAATAATAACAACAATGATAACAATAATAACAGCAATAATAATAACAATTAGTACAATGTAGTACCAGTAAATGACTTGTGGTATGGTTATAGGTGACTTGACATTATCCGAGTTGACTTGTGGCCGAGTTGACTGTAGCCAAACTTTTTGTGGCCGAGTTGACTTGTGGCCGAGTTGACTTGTGGCCGAGTTGACTGTGGCCGAGTTGACTTGTGGCCGAGTTGGATCGAATTCGTCATATGTACATCCTTTAGAAGAGATGATTAGATGACGAGATCCTGGATCTCGTTATGTGTACATCATTTAGAAAAAATGATCAGATGACAAGATCCTGGATCTCGTCATCTGAACATCTGC
>NW_022684341.1:0-1014 GCF_011630105.1 Anneissia japonica | reverse complement strand
ATTGCATTGTTAAAACGGATTCACAATTAAATATATGGGAAAATGCACAGTGATTTGTTATTCCCGCTATTGACAAGTATAAAACCTTAATTATAAAAAATTAGATTAAAGACGACGTTCAATATGTATTACCATCTGAATGTTGGTGGGTGGGGAAAAAATAGTATCCCTTTAACATGTATTGCATCTCTATTAAAAATCAATATATTTAAAATTTCCTCTGACAAAACTAATGACATTGACATTAACATTATTTTTGCTATCATTATAATCATTTCAGTTTATAAATAAAGATTAGTTGAGGATCGTCAACAGGTTACGATTGTAAAGTTTCTGCGAAAAGAGTGTTTTTTTTTTTAATTATTTCCTCACAGTTAAGGTAAAATAATAATCACGTAATAACACAGCAAACCATGACACAAGCATATAAAAAATATTCAATAGTATGGGACTTGCATGGACTATCAAAATCTCAACAACTGATACATCATAACCTGTGAATTTGCACTTACAACTCTCGAAGTCTTGTTAGATCACTGAAGGAATTATTTTTTACACGAGATATCTTGTTATAAGACAAATACCTTAAAAGAAAGCAAACGAGAAAAATTACCGATATATCAATGAGTAGTATTTTCTAGTAATTTTCAAATATAATATTCAGAATACTACAGTAAAAATGTAACTTTTTGGGAAAGACTTCTGCCTTCTTATCCCATTATGCTGTCTTTTATTTGTAACACCAATGATATAGATACGGTCAAGGGTGTCTTTATGTTCAAAATATCCATATTATAAGATGCGTTCCACAGTGTACCAGACAGTTCTTTTTTGGGATTGATAATAAAATTATAACCCACTCATCAACTCTTAAAATTATAAACGGATGCCACATGTGTGTGTGTTGTGTGCTGCCAACTTAGTAAAATAGTTCGCAATATCCTGGTCAGAGTCCTTTAAAAATCACTCGATTGCAGTGACGAAGCTGCTTTACGATCGCTGTTGCATTAGAAA
>NW_022684340.1:0-849 GCF_011630105.1 Anneissia japonica | reverse complement strand
AACTGTGCACCTCTGTTTTAAAGCCAGGCTTCAGAGTAATTATTGTTATTATTATTATTATTATTATTATTATTATTATCATCATCATCATCAACATTATTATTGTTATTATTATTATTATTTTTTTTTTAATTCTTATTTTTATTATTATTATTATACGTTGTACAACTGATTTTGCTAAGACATGAAAAGCAAATTTGACAAAATACTCAAAATTGCTTAATGTGATACAACATATCAAACATTCTTTTGGCTCCAGAGTCTGGCTTTAAAATATTATTTTATCTACTGTATTTTTTGCAATTTGTAAATTATAACCTTATATGACTTGAGAACTGCAGCTGTACACAATTTAGATTTTTAATATTGATTTGAACAAGTTGTATAATATTGTTTTTCTTGATTATTCAAATAAAAATTTTATAAAATTATTTGCATGTATGTACTATGTTTACATTGTTGTGTGTCTACCTGGACGTGCTTACCTCTCTCCATTGGGGGCACGGTTCAAACCGTTTCACTGAACCGAGTGGTGCCCCCCCCCCCCTCTGTTCAGCGGACAGGCCTAGATCTCCATTGTTCGAGACCACAACGAAGTCGTCAGACCTAAAATATTAACTTGCCTATCTCCATAACATAATTTTGATCGCCAATCTCTGTATATATTGTGGTCTAAAAGCACAATTTTGGGCCGTGCTAAGCCGGTCATGAAAACTCTGCCTTTAAACACTAACAGGGAATATTTCTGGGCCATGACTGAGGCTACAATTGCCCTGTTGGTTCTTACCTCATGTTGACCCCCCTGTCAAAAAAAATCCTAGAGCGATAAAATGTGAACATTGTGGGACC
>NW_022684339.1:0-726 GCF_011630105.1 Anneissia japonica | reverse complement strand
TTTCCAAAATTGACGAGCCGTACGCTCATTTCCACGCCAACAGCACGTACTGAAGCTTGAAATTATGTTTCGGTTACATGTGTTGGGTTTCTGACACTGTATTAATACTACCGTGCACACGGATGTTAAGACGTATATTTATACATTCGTAAGTCCTTAAAATGCTAAAAATTACTCTTTTCCTTTAAAATTCCTTTTAAAATGCTCAAAATTACTCTTTAAATAGAGCATGTTTTAGCATATAATACTTTTCAATCAGAAACGTGCGTGCTTCGTGAGGGTCAAAGTGCGGCGGATCACCTAACTCGTCCTCAGTGACGAGTTCAAATCTAGTTTCTTATTCTTCTTTCTTTCTCCCCTTTTTTGTTCGCACGATATCTAAAAAAATGCCACTAGTTACCGCACAATCGTTGTCAGCGGACATTATGCTTGGTCTGGAATAGTCATGGTAAGCTTTTCAACGCGCTCAGTCATGCGTGACGTCATCTACGCGCAATTTTGCGTTTTTACAATATCGATCATATCAGCCTAACTAATTGCCATTTCGAAATTGTATTAAGTGGGCATTAACTTTGGGTTAATGTTGAATGTACAGTACCCTAATTTTACGCGTGCGCTTATTACCGCGTGCGCACGCGTGCGTCAAAATTTCAAAATGCTTAAAATCACTTTTTGACTAAATTAGAGCACGTTTTTGGCCATTTTGAGCATTTCAAATTTTTTTGA
>NW_022684338.1:0-1032 GCF_011630105.1 Anneissia japonica | reverse complement strand
TAAAATTTGCTTTTGAAAAGTAAAGCCTGTACATTTTCCACCAGATATTTTTTAGTAGGCCTATAGTATACACATAATGCATTAATTAACTACTTTGTGCATTTTTGTGTAGTCATATGAGCATCGGCACTGAGTTTCGACTATGACATTTTAAAATTACTTTAAAAATACACTACATTAGCATGTATAGACATTACATACCAGTAATTCTTGTCCCTCTGGAAACCGGATATATTTCGGCATCAACTCCTGCTCTATAACAGCACACACTTCATGGTAGATATTACAGGCTGTAGATTTCCCTACCCCAAATTGGTTGGCAATAGCTCTAAAGGACATGCCAGAGGAGAGCCGATATAAAGTAATCGCCAGTCGATGTTCAGCCATCAATGCTTTTCTCATGTTTGTACACTGTTTTCCAATATACGGCTGCAGTTCACGAACAAGAAACGAGAATGTCTCCCGATTCATCCTAAAATAGATGCATAAATAATATAAATTGCTACTAAATTATTCGAAATAAAAAATAAAAACATGTACGACATCAATCAGGCACATTTATTTTTGACATATTATTATGAAATTAGATTTCAATTTCAGTATTATAATGCTCTAAAGGGCAAGGCCTTGGCCTCTGTACCTACCTAGTCCTAGCTTCCTAGCTTGTCTACTTTATTGCCGACGAGGAGGGGGAAACGTGCATAAGCAGATACGGTCAACAAGGAATTATCATGATGTATATAGCGTATAGGCCAGAATAAAGAAATGAGGGTACTGTATGCGAACCGGGTAGGCTAGGCTAGGCCTAGCTCTGAACTCGGCTAAACAAAACTTAAAATAAGTTAAATTAACATTTTACCTGAAATTATCAAGCCAATCGTCGTCATCCCATTTTTGCAATACTGTTTTTTCCCACCAATTCCGGTCTTTGTTATTTTTAACCCAGAATCTACGAGTTTTGGGCCGCCCGCGTCTGTGGGTATGGAGGAGGGCTTCTCCTTCTGCGAGTAAACGCTCCTGCTCCGTTGCGTA
>NW_022684337.1:468-1880 GCF_011630105.1 Anneissia japonica | reverse complement strand
CTGAACAGCGTCAAGACCAAACCGTTACATCCGATGCTTAAGAGGGTGTTGGAGTTCACGCGAACTAACTGGCCGTTCAACCTCTTGTTCGTCCTGCCGGACAGATCAGCCGGTCTTGTCGCGTGCGTCCTCATGCTGAACGACGTTCGCGAACGCAGGTTTCTACCGTCCCGAGTGACCAATGCCCTTTCCCTTTTGAGCGAGGAGGAGGCGTCGGAGATGAAGAGCGTCCTGTTCGTGCAGAGAAGATGCGCCCAGGTACAGTACGCGTACGATCAGACGTACGAACCTGGAAGCGGTTCCGAGTCCATCGTCATATGCAGATACTGCTACATAGTTCTCACGTACGTCGACCTCAAGAACCGCCCTCCGACCAAAGGTATGTACATCGACGAGAACACGCTGGAGCCTGCGTGTTACAACTACCACTCGAGAAGGTTGGCGACCTTGGCCCTCGACGGTGCCGGAGTCAGGCTGACAGTCAAGCAACCCGACTTGGCGATGATGCGTTCTTGCAGATGCGGCGCCATCACCTCGCGCGATGCTTGCGCCTCGTGCGAACTTGCCGATGATCAATAAAAAATAATAATGAATTGAAAAAACAAATGTTTTTTTTTCCTCGTTCTTTTATTTCTCTCTTTTCTTTAAAATTTTATTTATTGCAAAGAAAAGTGATCGTCTTTTTTTCTTGTACACGGCTCCGGCAGTTCGGTCACCTTTTGCCAGACGTCGTCGTCGATGAGGTCTTTGGCGAGTTGCATCTCGGGCGAGTGTTCGTCGTCGTCTCCGTCGTCCGATTCCGAATCTAGCAAATCCCTTATGGATTCCACTCCCACTTTGCGACGGTCCCTTCTGACCTTCATGGCCGCTATACGTCTGCATAGTTTGCGGGGATTGGTGAGCCTCTCGAATTTGCCGAGTTCGTGATCTTCTCGTTTCAACCGTTCGTACTTCAGACCGTCTATGTTTCGCATTTCCGAAGACAGGGCGTCCTTCTCTAGATCGTAAATCGCCTTCTGGGAAGTCGATTGCAGACGCTCGTAATCCGACGCGCGTCTGATAAGGGACGCCAACTTTCGGGGTCCGGCACCGTTCTTCACCCCGGCTTCCACGCTCCGTCGAGCGGCCGCGGCCTTCTCCTCGAACCTCTGTTCCATGGAAGCCACGTTGCGCATCGATTCCACTCTCTTGTACTCGAAACGATCGTCTCTTTTTTTCCCGAACATGTTTGCGTATGATCGATCCAACTATCGGGCGTCGGTTTTTGTAAGCATTCGTTAAAGGATGAAGAAGTTCGCTCCGCTCATCGCGGCTCTCCTAATCTTCCTGTTCGTTCTCTACGGTCTGTTCGACCGGTACGACTGGCAGGGGGATACGTACGACAAGCAGATAAGAAAGTATCGAGATCTGCT
>NW_022684337.1:0-409 GCF_011630105.1 Anneissia japonica | reverse complement strand
CTGTCTCTTATACACACAAGCTGCTCTTCGCGACCGAGGTGCTAGTTCGCGTGACCGTCATGATCGGACTCGACTACAGGATCCAAAACCTGGTCGTGTCGCAGATGTCGGCCCGTCTCGCGCTCCTGTTCGCCGATCTCATGTTGATCGTCGTCGAAACCAGCGTGGAACAGCACGTTCGTTACCGTAGAGGACGAGATCGGTAACGGTCCGTGGTAGATCCAAGCCACGCACGATTCGAGCGCTCGCTCGTAAACGAACGTCATCGTTCGGTCTCCTCTCCTGACCAGAAAGCGACGGTCGTCGTAGAGAAAGCAGAGCCCGTCCGCGTCCGGCATACCGTACACGTCGCCCCTGTTGATGATGCGAGAGGAGCCGCCGCCCCCCGAAACGGGCATGGCTAGGAACA
>NW_022684336.1:0-1197 GCF_011630105.1 Anneissia japonica | reverse complement strand
TAGTTCGGGAAACTAAAGTCAGCTGGAAATGTGGGTCAATATTCGGCTTATGCAAGTGGAAATACAGTGATATGCAAAGACCCCTCAGTTGTCATCAGCAGATGACCAACTTGTACATAATTCAGATGAGATTTTTAGTGTTCCTATTAGGGATTTAACTCCCACATACAGTTGTATGGTGAGGGTCACGAAGTCAGTGCTTTAATTGACACTGGTGCTAACATTTCTTTAATTTCTAATCAGTTTTGTAAAAGTAATAAATTCTTAAAGTCAAGAAGATTTGAGAAAGATTTCACACGGCTAAGTCAGTTGACGGCAGCCCCCTTGAATTTATTAGACCGTGGGTTGAGGGTCGAAAACGTTCAATTCTGTGACCCACCAATCCGGGCTACCTGGCTTTTGCACAAAAATCTCAATACTATTAAATTGTAACATAATTTGATTGTCGGCAATCGTGAATTTGGGGAAACTGTAACCAAAAATGAGAATTTATATCAAAAGTTGCTACGTAACTATAGCCAATCATAAGACGACTAACAATGAAGTTTGGCTTAGCTGCAAGGCCCTCAGCCAATCACAAACTACCTTCTATGCCGTTTTTCCAATGTAAATAGTAAACAACACGCTCCACTTGCAGGCCAGAGGTTCTTCAAATGATAAATTTGAGCCGGTTTCAGGCATATTTTTGTGATACATGTTGTAAGAACATAGAGTATGGTTGTGTCATTAAGCGTAAACAGCTTAAAAGAAATTTAAGGATGTGCAACCCTGTGGAAAGCAACAAATACGAGTCCTCAGTAAGGCCTGTTAAGTTTCCGTCGAAGCTGATGAATAGCCTACATATATAACGAAAAGGGGATCTCAGGGATGGTGGTGCAAGTAGTAGTAGTCAAAATTACACCGAATCTGTTTAAAGGTACGTGTGTGGTTACATATAACGTTAAAAATGATATGGTATGTTTTACTTAATTGAGAAGCACTAAGCGTCTCTCTATCACACCACACACAGACAGGAAGCCCTGCCTTTTCCTCAAACTGGGGTACTATCGACAGCAAAATAACCAGAGTATTGTGAATCAAATACGATGATGTTATATTGTAATAAGCATATTGAGACAATAATGTTGGCAATAAATCGACCCAGCATAAACAACTGACCATGAAGACAAATCAAGAATAGCCATCCACAATTATATA
>NW_022684335.1:0-535 GCF_011630105.1 Anneissia japonica | reverse complement strand
CCAATTCTTGAAAAAAACAAAAGCACCATCCTTAAGCCAGACACTAGACACGATAAGGACATGACAACGACATATCATCGCATAGTTTGTATTCTTCAACACTGCGCGTATCTGTATCGTGTCATCGTGTAATGGTATCTAGTGTAAATGTAGCTTTACTGAAACTAAGGTCGAGGATCTCAAGTCAACTCTGGCTGAGATCAACATTGTGCAAGGGCAGGGCAAAAAGCAGCCTTTTAATTGGTGCTGGTCTGGATCTAATTTTTTGCTCTGGGTTTCAGTTTTTGAATAAGAACTCTACACTTTAGGTTCATTGTACACTCCCTCAATCCTATGCATCCCAGAAGATCTTTCATGGAAAAAGAGTAGGGGTTACTCCTGTGTCCACATTAGCCTTTGTGGACTTTCGGAACCCTTTGGAAAGTAACAATAATAATAATAATAATAATAATAACAATAATAACAATAACAATAATAATAATAATAGTTGGATTTGTATAGCGCATCATGCGAAAAAGCCTCTATGCGCTTGGTG
>NW_022684334.1:0-760 GCF_011630105.1 Anneissia japonica | reverse complement strand
GGAAAACTACTGTCTACTTACGGCTGAGGCTATCGGCACTGCCGCAGTGCGAAAAAAGCTGCTGTTTTCTATCGGCACTGCCGCAGTGCCAAAAAGCTGCTGTTTCCTATAGGCACTGCCGCAGTGCCAAAACACTGCATTTTTCTATCGGCACTGCCACTCGAAAAACTGCTGTTTAATTGTCAAATGGATGTTTTTATCTATAGATTATGGTATCAATAATTGGTTAGGTCTAGTCTAGCCTATAATATTGTTAACATTTTATTATATATGTTTTATAATTAAATTATAATTATTTCTAATTATTAAATATATACATAGCATATATCTAGGCCCATACATAAAACAAAAAATAAAACAAAAATTTAAAAATAAAATAGTAGTAATAATAGTAATAATAATAATAATAATAATAATAATAATATAATAATAACATTGCTCGAAATGAATAAAAATTGTTTAATTAATGAGATGAATCAGCATAAATAAACTTGCGTCTATGCAAAACCTGTTTTTTTTTAAAAATAAAGTTATCAATTTTATTCTGCTGTTTTAAAAAATAAACTTATAAATTATAAGTTTATTTTATATGATAGTTTTATCCACATAATTCATGTTTTCAATGTTAGTATGGTTGATAAAAAATACATAAAATAATAATAATAATAATAATAATAATAATAATGAAGGTGCTTGAATAATGCTTTAACAAAGAATTAATAATACTTCAATAATACTTCAATAGGCTTATTTGCGATAG
>NW_022684333.1:0-5769 GCF_011630105.1 Anneissia japonica | reverse complement strand
TACTATACGCAATGTCTACTGTTAAGGTACCGTAGGTTATGGTTATGGATCTGGTGGGTAATGCTGACTCATGTGGACTCCAAAATGATGCTTGGCATGATCCTGGTTCAAAATCCTGTCTAATTTCAGTTTCTCCTTCTCCCGACCAACTATGTTCTTTCATACTTGGTTCTTGATCTGTTCTCCTCGACGCCCTTATAAAGAGCAAAGCAAGGTTGGTGTGGCTTGTCGTAGCAGCTGTCTAGTTCTTACAGTGGTTCCAAAGAGAAACATTCAAATCTACTTTTTCTTGGATAGATGTGACTTCTTCTAGTATTCGATTCCAGCTATGAATGTTTTTTGGGTATTATAAATATCTATAACAATCCTTGTAAGAGACAATTTCGGAGTAAGTGCAGTGTTGTGAGAAGTATTTGAAGGTGCGAAAGTACGTTTGTAGTGGGATAAAAATACAATCAGGGATAGCCTAATGAAAAAATACTTATAGTCTATCTGTTTGCCTTCTAAGTTTATTTATTTATTTATTTATTACGGTATAAAATTACACAACAAGCAGCCAGGCAGCTGAAAACGCTAAGCTTACAAACATCAAAAAGATGAAACAAACAAGATAAACAAGAGATTAAAAATACCATCAGCAAAAATATATAAATGTATATATAATAATAATAATAATAATAATAATAATAATAATAATAACAATAATAATAATAATAATAATAATAATAATAATAATAATAATAATAATAATAATAAAAACGATAATAATAACAACAATAATTACCATCCTAATCACTCTTACCATCATCCCCACCACCATTACTACTACAATATTACCATCATTATTATAGAAATAAAGGAATAAAGCATCTCAACAGATAAAGGAAAAGGAAATCACAATTCAACAGTCGAAGGATTAATTCCAGCCTACGCATCTAATTCATTGTTAATTAATTGCACTAATGTAGGGATTGGTGATTTTCGGAAAACGTTCTGTTTTGGGCAAAGGTCTACTAAATTCAAGTTTATTTGTAGAACTGTTTCTGAGAACTCTAGATGTAGAGGTAGAGGTTCTCAATCTAATTCTTTTGTTCAGTGGCAGTAGTAGTGCTGAATCAGCCATAGTGGCTCATAATTTAAGGGCCACATTTATTTTTAACCGCTTCAATTGATTCAATTTGTTGTTTTGAATACGGATCCCACACCATTGAGCCATACAGTATTATAATTTCGGTGTTTGTGAACGATTTATAATCATATATGCAGAATCCTTTATTATGCTGGGAGCACGAATACTGATTAGGGCCTACGACGTCCAAAACCTATTTTGTCATATTAAAATAATATATTAAGGTTTATAAAACATTCCAGCTCATTTCATCTTGTCCATGGGTGATTCATGGGTGTCCATGGGTGTACCGTTAGATGAAAATGAGATAAAAATGTTTAAAATAAATAATATTTTTACTATATTTCAAGCGATCAATTATTATCGTTTGTGAACTTCATAAACTCTATTATGATATAAATTTATATTTACATGTAAATGTCGACGCGATCGTTATTAGAAAATTCTGTACACTTTTCTTAAATTAGAGAAGAAACCAAAATAATGACGTATATATTTTCCTTTTGTTACACAAGTTTATTTTATTAATGTGTTCCTTAAATCATGTCTTGTAAATAATTGTTGATAGATCAATTGTACAACCTTGAATATTAATAAATCCATCTCGAGTATACAAACACACGTGACACGTGAGACACCGGTAATTGTTATCGACCAGGGAACAATACACCAGTCCATTTAAAGTACGAGTGAGGTTTACTTACACTTAGTTGTATGTTGAGTCCGGGAAACAGTAGGAGACGTGCACGGTTTATTTGTTTCACTACCAGTTCAGCATCGATTCAATGGTAATTTTTTCCCTATTTTTATTTATCTCTTCATTTTCTTCCTTCTCTTTGTGTAGCTCCTGCTTCTGCTCCTCCTCTTGTTTCCTTTTTTAATTCTTTTTGCTTAAATTGTATTAAAACTATTTTCTTCCTGTCGTTTTTTTCCATTTCCACTGTTAGTTGCTGGCAGGTTTCCTTGTAGATTTATTAGCAGACCACCAATGGTTATGTATTTGCGTACTTTTGCACGAAGTAGATGAAATCTGCTACAGATCTTTCCGTATCTGTTGCTGAAATTAAAAATTAAAGCGTATCGAACACACTGGCGTTATTAAATATTGGACCTTATTTTTGTGGAAAAGTTTAAATTGAAAAATAAAATCCGTTAAGCATGTACGTTGGTTGAAAACAGAGAGGGATGAAACTAGAATATTTCTGAAACCAGAATATTTCTAATAGCTTTATTATTTTGATTTTTTTTTACCTTTTCAAGATGTCGAATAAGCCAAGTAAAGATGGCGAAGTTCTGCCAATTGTACACAACTTACTTAAAAACTCATCATCCCACGGACTACCAAATATATATTCTTCGAGAAATGTTGTTGCCAAGCTTTTCTGGGGTATGGTATTCTGTGCTGGGCTTTGCCTTATGTTTTGGCAAGTCTACACGTTGTTCGAAGCCTATTTTGCGTACGAATACATAGTTGGCCTTGAAGTTAGATATAACAAAACTCTGCCGTTTCCCGCGGTAACGATCTGTAATTTAAATCCTGTACTGAAAAGTAAACTAGAAGAAGCAGACGAGGGCTTCAGAGATAAATTTGACTCAAATTATGTACCACCGAACGATAAAGACACTCAAGATGATAAAAACAACATGGTTACCAGCAGCAGCCTAACTTCGGCTACGAATGATGACGGTGGATCAAATCAGGGAACCAGAATGGATGGAGAAACAACGACACAAGCAGTTAATACAACAGAACCTGTAAGTTCCTAACATATAATATGATAGCATAATACGTACTCCAAGTATCGAAATGTACGCCATCGTGTCGGGATTAAATATTTCGACATTAATTATGATATAATATTATATTCTAATTTGTTTATACCATATTAATTAGTAACATGTTCTATAATAGGCTGCTAATCATCTTATTTTAGTAATCGTTTTCAGTGTACATCTTACAAGGGTATTACCGCAAGTAAACTGCCTATCGAAAATGGAGTGGTCCAAGGAAGTTAACCTGGACCTTGTATTGATAGTGATTGTTATTGCCGTGATGGAATACGGTACACAATAACTGGATTTGCGTCAGGAGAATCAAGTATAGGTGTAATGTTGATATACCGTAGTTGATTAAAAAATGGTTAAAAAATAATAATAGTTATAATTATTGTAAATATATTGTTGATGCAGGTATTTCCCCTTGATGACATTAGTAGCTAATACAATTGAATTGTATTGTAGATTCTTTTCTTTTGGATGAGAATTTTAAGCCATTGGTGGTCCATGTGCAATATGGCCCATGTGCACGTTAAAGAACGCATTACGCTCTTCGGAAACGTAGGGGAGTGTCCCCTGGTGTTCTACCCAATCACCGCCAGAAGGACTCCAATGAAAGTACGTCTTCTTTCGCAGGTTCTCCTTGGTGTTCAAACCGAATAAATTCATCCATCTAGCAATCATTCATTCTACACATAACGGTATAAATATAACCTTTTTATATCTCTTTGTATTTTACTGTTTGTGTACCTAAGCTGTTACGTTGCTATAGCGAATCATGTGAAAACACAAATAATCACGTTAATTAATTAGCCCTAATAAACACACGGTCAAATGATCCAGTAAGATTAAAAGAATAATAAATAAGTACAGTATATTACATATATACAATACACATAGCCTATACATATTAGGCCAATTATTATATTATATGTAAAATACTCAAATACCCGCTCTGCTAGGCTAATATCTAATGGGTATAATAAGTCAAATGTTATGAAACAAATAATTATAACCTTATTCACGAAAACCAATATGATTTTCGGAAAACACATTCTTACTCAGTAAATCTAATTTGATTACCTGTATTAGTTACTATGATTTCAAAGCTGCGAACATACGCTATTCTAGCTTATTTATAGCTCCATATGAGCGTTGTTGTTGAGAGAAAGTGCCTGCAATTATATCCTTAGGTCTCCGTAGTCTAATGGGCATGACAATCACCATGATACCAAAAGGTTGCACGTTCAAATCCCGCCAAAGACACTTTTTTTTTCATATAACTGAATGAAAGGAACTTTTTCGTTCAAATTAATTCAAACTCAAACAATATACATATGTAAACAGAAGCGGCAGTTTGGCGCAGCGGTTGTGGTTCTTTTAATCGTAAGGTCGGGGTTTCGAGTCTCCTCTGTGCAGATTCGCTTGTGTCCTTGGGAAAGGCACTTCAGCTACATTGCTTTGCTGTCCACCCAGCTGTATCAATGGGTATCAGCAATCTGCTGGGGACTAACCTGTGATAGACTAGTGTCCCGTCCAGGGGGATTACAACTCTCATCCGCTTCACACTACAGAAACTGGGGATATGCCCTATGAGCTCCAGTGGCTCGGAAATAATTTAGTAGTTAGTTAGTTAGTTAGTAAACAGAAACAAGTCATTTTATAACAGACTTTTTCCGTGAATAAAATAAATATTCGATCAGAACCACCCACCCAAATAAAAATTGCTAGGCGTATCCAGAATGTTTTTAATTAGGAGAGCTTGGGAGCAGAAGATCTAGTGAAAAAGCAACGAGTGGGAATATCATTTTCTTTTCTATTTTCCTTCATCCATAAAATCATAAGCGATATTTTTACCAAATCCAACGATAGCTTAAAATAATTAGGCCTAGTAATAGTAGAAATCATACCCAGACTAGTACATAATGTAGGCACAGGCCGTGCATGTTAATGATTGGGACGATCGGGACTATGCTAAAGTGAAGATCTGATGCTTCAATAAGTTTTCCAAATAAAAATCGTACCGTAGCATTAGCATTTCAAATAACAAATACAGTATACTTCAAATATACCTTAAATGCCATGGCAAGTCGGCGCTACATCTGGAGATGTATGTTTTTGGTTGACTTGTAAAATCTAGATAAAGACAATAACTTGTCTCATTAAAAACAAATCAGCTTTAGTTTTGAGTTACGGTATTATTTATTATTTTTAATTGATCAAAGTGCGGCGTATTCATGTGCAACACTGGGAGACTTAGAACTGCCTTTTCAAACGGGATATGATTTTCTTTTTTATTACGAGTAATAATCGCTAGTTGTCAGTACAAGTTTCACCGGGTGGCAATGGTTTAGCCTTGCATGTTCTTTTTTTTTATGGAATTCCTAAGCCGAAATTCGGCATTAAAAATATGTTTAGCTTGAAATTCAATTAATAAACGTTGTTTTAAATTTAAATATGATTTAGCTTTAATTTAGTGCAAAATTTGATCTACTTTGATAATGGACAACGTTTTCGGAGGGCGATCGCGCTTCTTGAGGCTGATGGATTGCAACTACGTCGGAAATTGATACAAAATCAGTATTTTAAACGTTATATTTGTTCATCGATTCGTATAAATCACTGAATATACTCACATATACACGGTGCTGAACAACGTCCCGCCCAGCCGACTAATTTTAAACATCGATCAGGGACCTCCTTGAGTTCACCTACTACTTTTGTCAGTTCTTGTACGCACAGGCGGCGTACAAAGAGGTTCCCGTGGTTGGGTTGGGCGCTGTTACAACCGCTAGAGTAGTGGTTGTTATACCTTTGCTTGAAAGGTCCTCCTGACAGGCCTATGTATGTTTTTGTGTTTTCTT
>NW_022684332.1:83958-95566 GCF_011630105.1 Anneissia japonica | reverse complement strand
CCAAATAGAAACCATTGATGAAGAAAACTTTCATAACATTAACATTCAAATACTATAACGAAAACTTTTTACAACTGTCTTAAACCCATCAAAAATCATAGGCAAGACCATTTTCCACCGGATAAACCATGACCGGCTCACAAAAACACAAATAAAGAAATGGAAAAACACCATTTCTGTCACAGAATAATTTAAACCCATCCAGCACAAACCAAGAAGTCCATATCTTTTAACATTGTGGAACTCTAATTATCTATAACAAATATTGTTAACAGACGATATCTCGTAGGCACAAAAGCACACCGGAATCTCTGAAGACATGTTTAACATTACTGTGGGAAGTTACGGCGGGGATAAAATATGTTAATTTGTTGGATCCTTTGTTCTCTTAAATTACTTACCCTAAAGCTTGGCAAAACCAATATCTGTTTTTGAATAATTGCTCTTAACATTTCAGAGTTTATACACTACTTCGGCATTGAACTTTCTAGTAGTAAATGGGTACCTTGTAGGATGGTATGGCATATAAATGTATGAGTCGTGCGCGTTCAAGCAGCAATGAACAGGGATACTCTCTAGGGAGCATAAAAAGTTGCATAATGGGTGGATCTGCCAATTCAGTATCCAGTAACCAGGGAAATAATGATGACAGCGCCTTGTATAATCACTTGTAAAATCTGCTAAATGGTTTGATATATACATACATACATACATACACACACACACATCAATATATCAAATCCTTCATACTCAACAATTCACTGTGAATAAAGTATCTAATTATATATTATGACACCTTCCATCTGTGACAGATGATGGCAAAGATGCATCCACATCAGACACAATGAATGTTGTATGTGTTTTGTGTATGTTTGAAGCATTGTTTTACTATTTATAATTAATAATTAATATTAATTTATTCATAGTGTTTATTTTCCTTTAATGTATAGATTATTTATTTAATTTGTCTTGAGACATTTCCTTTCTTGACTGATTAGACCTATTCTAGATTTACATCTCCTTTGGCACTTCTCGCACAGATAATCATGGTAAACTTGGTCGTTAGTTCAAGATTTTTTCCTCGTTTTGCTTCTTCTTTTAAGAATTTAGCACCTTCATGTAATGTTCTTCTCCATGTTCCTCGCTTCTCTGCTAATACTTCCCATGTAGTAGGATCTATGTTGAAGGTGTGGAGGTCCTGCTTGCATATGTCTTTGAAACGTAGCTTGGGTCGTCCTAAAGATCTTGTGCCTGAAGTCAGTTCAACATACATGATGTCTTTTGGTAACCGTCCATCAGGCAAGAGATGTAGGCCTACATGTCCAAGCCATGTAATGTCTACCAAATGTTGTCGCAGCCTTCCCTATAGGTGTATTCAGTTCTTCATCCAGAGGTGACGTAACTAGGGGGTGCTGTGTTATGGAGAGTAATGTGTGACCGGAAATGGTCTGCAGTCAGTTGGTTGTTACCATGCGCCAGTGATGTTGGAGTATATAGTACAGCAATATGAAACTATTATGTAGGCCTAATGAATGAATAAAGTTCGGAGTACATTTTAAGTGCTCCCTAAATTCATAAGTGTAAGCTAGATTACGGTGATTAATTTAATTATGGAGACAATTATTTCGAATCCCTCTTTCCAAGAGGGGATGCAAATGCTTTGTGAAAATGAGTACGCCGCGGTACTCATTTTCACAAAGAAATACACACAACTGGTTAGCTAACAATTATGTCAATGTTACATGAACACCTGGACAAGGACAGGCAATTACTAATCATTATTGGTCAGATGGTATGAAAGGTGATGCTATATCACATACATTTGTACTTTTACAGACACTCCTCAGTTTGTCCTCCCTGAGTACACATTACTTTCGCTTTCTATCAATTTGTATATATCATCAACTTGTTTCTCAAGTGTTTTTGTAAATACGCTTTTCACTTGGAATAAATTGTACAGTTCTACATATAAATTAGTGTGGTGTATTTTTATCATCTTATCGTACACTTACACTAAAGTGGTGACCTCCGACGTTTCAGTGCACACTCTTTGCATCAAGTTAATAATGGAAGGACAACAGCAATAAGTTCAACAGCAACAACCTGTCGTATCTGCTTTAGATGCTGCACCGCCTGCAATATCATCAGTTTCTCTGAAACTTCCACCCTACTGGCCCAATGATCCAACATTATGGTTCACACAGGTTGAGGCACAGTTTACAGCCAGGCATATCACGGTGGACGCTATGAAGTACGCGTATTTGGTGGGCTCCTTGCAACCGGAGATAGCCCAAGAAGTGCGCGATCTCCTACTTTACCCGCCACAGGACAATAGGTACGTACAATTAAAGGAGGCATTAATAAAACGGACATCTGACTCCGATCAAAAGCGTCTCCGACAAATTTTGACAGAGGAGGAGTTAGGAGATCGAAAACCCTCCCAATTATATCGCAGGATGTTGGAACTGCTCGGCGACCGAACCCTTGAACCAACAATTATGAAGCAATTGTTCTTAAGTCGTCTTCCAGCCAATGTTCTGTTAATTTTGGCTTCTGCAAAAGATGAGCTAGATATGCCAGGCCTAACTACACTTGCCGACAAAATATTGGAGGTATCTGCCACCTCCCCAATATCTGTGCCACCGTCGAATGTTTCTTCCGTCCACCCAGAGGAACTGCCCTCACAATCTGCCACAATTCACACACTTCAATTGCAGATTCAACAATTGACCCAAAAATTTGAATCTTGGCAAGCGGATCAACGATCTCGACCCAGAAGCGGAAGCCGAAATCACAGTCGATCATAAGGTCGCAATCGCTCTTCATCGCGCAATCGCTCTTCACGATCAGCCGATGATAAGACGCCATCACTTTGTTGGTACCATTTGAAATTTGGTGATAATGCACGCAAATGTCTTCCACCGTGTTCGGGAAACGCCAACGTCAACAACTAAAAGCGACGAACGTTGCTGGCCATCCTGTAAGTCGCCTTTTCTTTATCACGAACAAGTTTTCTAACCAACGCTTCCTCATCGACACTGGGGCAGAAGTTAGCGTTGTTCCACCAACTCGACATGAACGTAAAAACAGGCGACATGATTATAACTTAAACGCGGCTAAATGTAACCACTAATTAATAATACTCAGGTAGGGCGTAGGTATGGGCAGTGCAGTCAGTGCACAGCACTGGGGCCCGGGGCTATTGGGGGCTCATTCAATAGGTATAATGATCTAAAAATTTAACTTAAAAAAAATCCTATTCAAACTTTAAAAAGACCCTTCAATAATATTAGGTTTTAGAGGCTATAGTTATTGATTATATTCATTACAATTTACCTATTAGGCCTACCTATTTCCCAAACGCTGCAAGTAAAAAAAAAACAACGATACAAGCCCTTACGTATACGATGGACTAATATACTTTTTGAAATCGCATTTCTAAAGCAATACAATATCGTCACGCACATTTTGTGTTTGTGGTACAGTATTTTAAAGTTGGTTCAACTATTATTGTGTACGTTTTCAAACACTTCAGATCATCATAACTTCATAAATACATTTTAGATTAAGTTCACTGCAAGTAGGTCGATGACTGTTCTATTATTGAATGGTAATTGTTATCATCGTGATGGAATAGACTACCTGGATTTGCGTCAGGAGAATCAATTAGGGCCTATATGTATTTTGCCCAACCTGTCGTGAAAATGTATTGAATACTCAGTGCGTGATTCACTAATACACTTTTTGAAATCACATTTCTAAAGCAATAAAACATCGTCACGCACATTGTATTTGTGATTTTTTAAAGTTGGTTCAACTATTATTGTGTACGTTTTTAAACACTTCAGATCTTCATAACTTCATGAATACATTTTAGATTCACTTCACTGCAAGTAGGTCGATGACTGTTCTATTATTGAATGGTAATTGTTATTATCGTGATGGAATATACAATACCTGGATTTACGCCAGGAGAATCAATTAGGGGGGTCTATATGTGTAATTTTGCCCAACCTGTCGTGAAAATGTACTGAATACTCAGTGCGTGTGAAAACACTTTCAAAATATATTTGCAAGTTTTTCTCCAGTGGGACTCGAACCCACATTCTCCAGATCACTAGCCTGGCATCATGCCTTTAGACCACCGAGCTTGCACCTGATGGCCAGGGTTGAATTGTGTCACGCATTTAGCACTTGCGTGATAACGAATTATCACAAAATCAGGGGAAAACGTATTTGAAATTAGAAGAAATTGGTTTTATTAAAAATATAAAAATGGTATACAGTTGCTTGAGTCATTAGGGAGCTTTCTTTATCTCGTTCGAGAATCAATTCACAGAGAACATTTCTCTTTTCCGACCAAAACAACCCAGCCAACCACGCACTTGTAGAATCTAGTAGCCGCGAGCAGTCTTGCGAGTTTATTGTTACAACCAACCGTTTAAAATGTGACGGGAACCCGAACTTCCGCAGGGGTTCCGTAATAATACCGTATACACTCGTCCTATAAGGTGACCCGTGTATAAGACGACCCCCGAGTTTTAGAAGATTTTTGGTTGATATTTGTATGTCTGGCGTATAAGACGACTCCCTGTTTCATGGTCGGAATTCCTAATTTTTTGTGGTCCTGTATACTGCGTCTAGCTGGATAAATGGAGCCAAATGCAAGGGTAATCTTCCAAATAATACCATTTTATGAGTTTTTAAATCTTCACCACCAAAATCGTATTTTCCCATATTTAAAATTGCTTTCATTGATACAACATTTGGTTGCTTCATTGCAGTAGTAAGTTCGCGTGTTAAGCTGGTTTTTCACTAAGCGAATTTATTCGCGCGAATCAAAGAGTCGGCTCGCTTCCTGAGCTCTGATTGGTTGCGCATTTTTTCGCTTCTCAAAAACTCCGATAGGAATGTGAATGCGCATGTGCATAAGCCGACGCTTTGGATTCGCGTGAATAAATTCATCTAGTAGAAAACCAGATTTACGGGCGATCCGCACATAAGACTAACATCCGCACATAAGACGAACATGAATATAAATATAAAAATCTAAAATCTGAATGGCCTGCGTATAAGACGACCCCCTTTTTTCGATCGTAGTTTGCTATTTTAAGCCTCGTTTATACGTGAGTATAGGCCTATACGGTATTTGTTTTAAAACCCTAGGTCACCTGAGCGTTAAAGGATTCCCAATACAGTGGCGGATTCAAGGGAAAATTTTCCATGGTGAGGACCCCCGGACCCCCTTTCATTTTGGGTATTTTTGGAAACGTTTTGAACCCCCCTCTTTCAAATCATGGATCCGCCCCTGAATCATGTACCTTTGTTTGCACTAAACACTTAATCTATGTTCCCCCTTTAGCTGATGTGAGGTAAGAGAGTTTATTTAAAAGATAAGTTACATTTAATAATTTAAATTGTTCGGATGAAATACATATTTTTTATGAAGTTCAATGCAAGTTTGTACCATACTGTGTGTCTTTGTTCCATTCTAGTGGAGGTTCTATCTCTTTTGAATTTCTTTTGAATATAATTAAATACTGTACTTAATTGATTTATTATTGCCCACTTGAATTGTATAGCCCTAGGTGCTGCAGTGTTCTTTATGTAGAGCGCCATATATAAATGCTCGACGTGCTTATCCGGGTCCGATGGCACCTCCAATTTCAAGCAAGTTTTGCAGAGACTCTGGAGTTCGGTTGCATATGAGAATGAAGACGATAATTCTGATAGCAACATTGATTTATTACTTTAAGTACTGCGACAATAACATTCAGAGGCGAATTTAGAAAGTTTAGATAAAAAGTATTTATTAAATTAATATTATGATGTAGCTGGGCATGTACCGTATTTTATGGTGATAGATTAATTAAAAGAAGTTTAACATTGTTCTGTGTATATTATTTGAATGTCTTCAATTTCAAACGAACGGCCCCTGATTTTCCTGTAATTTTTGCAGTATTTCAAATGAATATGTACCCACATAACTGTCTTTTCTAATCGGATTAAAATCTGGCCGAATTTTGGCCGATATTGAAAAAAAGTTTGGCCGAATTTGGCCGTGAGATGGCGTGTGTTTGGCCGTGAAGCCTGTCGACTATCTGGCAACCCTGGATCACACATCATTTGGGAATGTTGATGAGTTACCCAGGTACTTGATAAGGACAGGCAATTACTAATCCATTGGTCAGATGGTATGAAAGGTGATGCTATATCACATACATTTGTACTTTTACAGACACTCCTCAGTTTGTCCTCCCTGAGTACACATTACTTTCGCTTTCTATCAATTTGTATATATCATCAACTTGTTTCTCATCAACTTGTTTCTCAAGTGTTTTTGTAAATACGCTTTTCACTTGGAATAAATTGTACAGTTCTACATATAAATTAGTGTGGTGTATTTTTATCATCTCATCGTACACTTACACTAAAAATGCTAACAATGCGCCTCTTGTAGCCCTGGCTTGGGCAAGGCATCCATGTGCAAAGCAGTGGTGTTTGTTTATCCATGAAAAAGGCACGCCGGGAAAGTTTGCCTTACCAGGAAAAGGTGACGTATCTAGCTTATGACGTATGCATGCTAACTAATGTGAGTCTGACGTCACCAAAAAATGAATATTTTCTATTATAACCAAAATATTAATAACTACAAAGTTTCTGGGTGTAAATTCCTTTAATATGAATGAAGGGTTGGTCAATCTCCTTGCCATACAAATTACAGCTCCTACTGACATCTCAGTCGAGAAATACGGCTGAAGTTTTTCTCGCAAATCTGACTACAAAACCATATAATATCCAAATTTCACGTTCCACTTTTGACCCTGAGTTGTGCTTCGCACTCGCCGCTGAGGGCGCCGTTCCGGGAACCCTGCGTCAACAGAAAGATTACGTGATATTGTTCCTCCAAGTATGGTCATTCATCCTTATTGGTGGTGGATCTAACAGGCCCTTGTGACATTATCACTGTCTTCTTTAAGTTGACGATCAAGGAGAATTATCCACATGCATTTTTTAAGCAAGTGATCAGTTGTTGCAGTCCACTATTGGAGTCCTGAATCTTCGGCAAACAACAGTTCTCTAACAAGGACTGTAGAAATTTTGGTTTTAGACTTCAGTCTTGAAAGGTTGAAGAGTTTTCCTGTTCAAGAACGTGTGTGCAGGTAAATACCCTCCCTCAGTTCTTTGAATGCATACTGTAAAATCACAGCAAAGTACATTCCAAATAACATAGGAGCAAGAACGTCTCCCTGCTTGCATCCGTTTCTGATGTTAAAACCCTTGGATACGTTTTGTTCTGATTTTATATATCCATGCATATACTATGAAAGCCTATCTATAAATAATTGACCGAAGGTCGAGCTTGGGAGGAAAACCAATTTTTTCAAGAATCATCCAGAGGCCTTCCCTATTCACCATATCAAAGGCCTTTGTAAGATCCACAAAGGCAATATATAGCGGTTTTCTTTGTTCTCTACACTTCTCCTGTAGTTGTCTCAAGGAAAATATCATGTCATTAGTGGATCTTTTTGCACGAAAACCGCACTGGGATTCTGGGTATATGCGCTCAGCAACATGTTGTAATCATTGTGCTATGACCTTTGCGATTGCTTTTCCAGTTATATTCAAGAGTGAGATTCCTCTGTAATTGTTACAGTCTGATCGATCCTTGTTCTTATAGATATTAACAATAAGAGCATCTCTCATATCTTGTGGAATGTCTCCTGTCCTTCAGCACTGTATTACCTGGTAGATTGAATAAAGGTAGTATCAGAGCATTTTTAGCTCTTTCAATAGTTCCGATGAATTCGATCCAACTCGGCCACAAGTCAACTCGGCCACAGTCAACTCGGCCACAAGTTAACTTGGCCACAAGTCAACTCGGCCGCAAGTCAACTCGGCCACAAGTCAACTCGGCCACAAAAAGTTTGGCTACAGTCAACTCGGCCACAAGTCAACTCGGCCACAAATCAACTCGGCCACAGGTCAACTCGGCCACAAGTCATTTACTGGTACTACAATTTGAAGGAGAAATTCATCAAGTATAAAATACTAATTCTTTAAGTATTACTATACTTATTGTTATTATTATTGCTGTTATTATTGTTGTCATTGTTGTTATTGTTGTTTTTATTACCGTTAGTTTTAATATTAATTATTAGTCTTAGCATTACCATTATATACGGTATTGTATTACAGTACCATATAAATAATAAATAATTTTCGATTTATTATTATTATTATTATTATTATTATTTATTAGTCTTAGTATTATTATTTTAATAATAGTAATTTAAAAGTTATTGTTATTGGTGTTTTATTGGTATTTTTCTCATATTATTATTATTAATAATATTATTGTTGTTGTTGTTGTTGTTGTCACCTTTATTATCAATATTATTACCCTATTATTACTAAGTAAGCCTAGTATTTAAGTATCATTATTATTATTATTACTAACTATTACTATTATAAAAATAAACATCTTTAATTTATTATTGTTGTATTATTAGTATTAGTACCTTCAATATCATTATTATCACTAAGTTGTTATTAAAATTGATATTTAAATAATATTGTTATTATTACCATACTAGTATTATTACTATTAGTATTGTTAAAATAAATATTACTATTAATGTTGTTATTGTTGTTATCACCTTTATTGTCGTCATAATGACTAATTAGTATTATTAAAGTAAATATTATTAATTTATTGTCGTTATTATTGTTTAATATTATTGTTGAAGTAGAATGTTGTGAGTAAACAGAAGACGAACACATTAATAAATAACTCTTTTTAATTCAAAGGCAATAGCATTCAAATCTCTGTTGGTAGTGTGGTGGTCCTGTTTTGCTAAAATATACTGTACTTTATTTTAATCATTATATTGAAGAAAAAGGATGCAAAAACTACAGGGATCTACATTAGATAACTTGTGGCCGAGTCGACTTGTGGCCGAGTTGACTTGTGGCCGAGTTGGCTGTAGCCGAACTTTTTGTGGCCGAGTTGATTTGTGGCCGAATTGACTTGTGGCCGAGTTGACTTGTGGCCGAGTTGACTGTGGCCGAGTTGACTTGTGGCCGAGTTGACCTGCACCCCTTTGATGGTACAGTATACCATCTGTCCCTGGTGCTGGTTGTTAGACAAGGAGTCTATAGCCCGGCTGAATTCTTCAATATCAGGCTCTGAGTCAAGATGGTGCATTTGCTCGAGGCGAGGTATTTAATCTAAAGCACTCATTTGTCGATTGGAGCATCCCTGGAATAAATGTCCATGTAGTGTTCTTCCCATCTTTCCAGTTGACTGAACTTGTCTATCATGCATGGATCCATCGGAGGCTTTCAATGGTGATACTTTCACTATCCTTGGTCCAAGCGCTTTTCAAATACCCTCATACATGTTCC
Organism: Anneissia japonica; assembly: GCF_011630105.1. Taxonomy (NCBI): domain Eukaryota; kingdom Metazoa; phylum Echinodermata; class Crinoidea; order Comatulida; family Comatulidae; genus Anneissia; species Anneissia japonica. Next base: position 86,158 of record NW_022684332.1, on the reverse strand, counting down.
TTGCATCTCCGTTATAAGCAGCTATCTTTATTCCTTCACATATGTTTGTCCAATATAAGTTAGCATAATGCCGAGAAGCTCTTTGCAGGTCACACTTTGCCTTGTAATAGTATTTGAAGGTTCTGGCAAGTTGCATGCCTGTTATAGTTGGTATAGGCATGCCTCTTTGCATTGATCAAAGGTTCGAGCTGAGGTGAATAGGTTTGAAACCATTCTTCATCACGTCTTGCTTTCTTTCCAAAGCTTTCTAGTGCTAAGTTATACATCACTGCTCTCAGATGGTACCATATCTGTTATGTATTTTCATTGATCAATTCTAGTTGTTCATACTTTTGATTGAATGCTTCTTCGAAATCTTTAATGCACTTCTCATCCTTCATTTTTATGATGTTTTAAGCATTTGGCTGCTTCATGGTTTGAGTGTTGTAACTTCTTCTATACTTGATATAGGCATGGTATATCAGGTATATGCCAGATAAATATATATTGTTTCTATGTATGTACATCATATTATGTTCCTTGATCTCTAAACTGTATATAATAGTCATCATCATGCGTTTATATAATTTAAACATATGTATAGATAGAACTACTATTATATTCCTACATCAATTTTCAAAAATCTTAGTATTAAGCTGGCTCAAAAGCACCGACAATAATCTATCTCTTACATAATCAATGTATTTATAAAGACAAATGCGATTTTCATAACAATAATAATTTTATACAATTAGTATTGTGATGAGCAATGATGTTATTTTAATACAAAAAGTGTATGTCACTAATTAATGTTTAATTTCTAATTGAAGAAACTTGCAATATTGACTGCTTGAACGGCGGAGTCTGTGTCCCGGATTACGGAATCGAGAACTGTCAGTGTATGCCTGGTTTTGTTGGACCAACTTGCAATATATGTAAGTTTTTACAGTGATAAATAATGTGAAAGTAACGTATTGAGCTAAATATAATAACTAGATTTGAACTCGTCACTGAGGACGATCGGTTAGGTGATCCGCCGAAATTTGACCCTCATTAAGATCACGCGGTGCTGATTGAAAAGTGTCATAATATGCTAAAATATGCTGTAATTATTTTTTTTTTAAAAGAAGAATTTTGAGCATTTTAAAAGATTTCCGCATGTGTACACGTACGTCTTGACGCCCGTGAGCACGGTAATAGCACAAAGAGTGACTCCTGATATGAATAATGTGTCAGGAACACAAAGTATGTAACAAAACATGAATTCCAGCTTTAATATCATATATGCTGTGTGCGTGGAAATGAACGTACGGCGGGTAAATTATGGAAAGTTTTGAAATGCTAAAAATGACCCGAAACGTTCTTTAAACTATCTGAATAGTAATATCGAGAATTTTCTAATGTTAACAGACACGCACATCACCATGTGTGCGTGTACAGTAATATCACACGAAATTAAACATTGTCAAGTGTATTTAAAACCGCCTGTTAGTTGGTAATGCCACACAAACTTTCCCTTCACATAACCTATATATATATAGTCTGATAGCGTCGAAATACAGTCTGCCGGCCTCACTCTGCTCTATTGTTTAAATCTTTTAAGAGAGAGAGATAAAAGGGCTCCAAAAATTCATTCTTTTTGACCATGTTGACGTGATCAAAATGAAAAATAAATGGACACGTTTTCAAGAGAATTGATTTAGCTATAACATACTCACAGGTGGGAGACAATCAATCAAGAATAAGCGAGATACGTTCAAACGACGAGTCTAAACATAATGGCATCATAAATAAAAATTCAGTTTTTTAATTCAAATGGCAATATGATGACGTCACAATGTCCGATCAGCCATTATGAAGTAAAAAATCGTATCTACAACTCATGTGTTTCAGATTATGTAATAAAAATAGGGGGTCACCTTTCATCCTAAGGAGCTATAACTGATTAAAAATATTCATGGTTTTATGCATATATAAAAGTTGACGCACGCGTATGTGCACGCTTAAAGGCGCGAACAGAAAATTAAAGTACATAAAATTCAACCTTGACCTGAAGCTTATGTTCACCTAATATGATTTGGAAATGACGAATGGTTAAGATTATATGGGGTCATCAACGTTTTGAAGAAAGAGAAATGAGGGGGTAAAAAAAAAAACCAATTTTTTTTAACCATGATGACGTCATCAAAATGTAAAAAGAAGTCAAATATATGAAAGAGAA
>NW_022684332.1:81391-83924 GCF_011630105.1 Anneissia japonica | reverse complement strand
TAACTGATTAAAAATAGGTCTGATTTTATCATAATTTCACTGTATAGCTGCACAATTACGCGCAAAGATACCTATGTTTGATGCGCACGTACGGCATTGCTACTGATTTTTAACAATATTTTTCCTACATACCCGGTAGTACCGGGTACGCGCAATTCAACAATATGTGTTTATACCCGGTATTACCGGGTACACGCAGTGAAAGGGTTAATACCATTTCTAAATGGCAATTGGTTAGGCTGATATGATCGATAATTTAAAAACACAAAATTGCGCGTAGTTGATGTCACGCATGACTGAGCGTGTTGAAAAGCTTACCATGACTATTCTAGACCAAGCCAAATGTTCGCTGACATCGATTTTGCGTAACTCGTGGCAGTTTTTGAGATATCGTGCAAACAGAAAAGGGGAGAAAGAAAGAATAAAAAAGATGATGATCCTGACAATAACAATAGGTGATCCGCTAACGTTAGCGGATCATCAATAAACCTAATGTGCAGAACATGGTTGAAAATGTATACAACATGATCAGTTTCTGAAAAGATTGTAAATATTATGCATAAATGTAGGCTAATAGAATGAATATTAACAAATTAATGTCAACACCAGTTCTAAGTTTCAGTTAGCAACTGAGATAATGTATATCTCTTCTTCATCTAATATTTATTTTACTAATGATCTCAGAAAAGATCAAGACTTAACTGATGCTGACTGGAATACAGTTTCTTGTCTACAATATTGTCGGGCACATAGAGACCTTGTTTATTTGCGCTATAAATGTTATTATTATTATTATTACTATTATTATTATTATTATTCAAAAAATAGCTCATCTGTGTTGGTGTTCGAATGTAATAAAAGTTCAAACTTTTGATCACAACACAAACAAATTTCACGGTAAGTAAACTTGTGTTGTGATCAAAAGTTTAAACTTTTATTACATTGTTATTATTATTATTATTATTATTATTATTATTATTATTATTATTATTATTATTATTATTATTATTATTATTGTTATTATTATTATTATTATTATTATTAAAAGAATAATAGTATAGAGACAACATTCGAAAGGGGATTTATTATCTAACCATTTAAACTTTACAAAGTAATCTTGCATTAATCATTGACATGGTTCATTGACCTTAAAACCTTTGGCTATGTGCTGTAAAAAATGGAAAAATAATAATATTATTGTAGTCAGAAAAGAAGGTATTTAAAGTAAAATGGAATTAAAAATATAATGTAATTGAAACTGTAAATCCGTAAGGTATTTAAGTGTTGTCTTTAGTTCAAACGAGAAATTACAATAACCAGTAATACAATTTTTAAGAAGCTAATTAAGTAATGTAAAATTTAAAGTTTCAAAACAAAAATGTTTTTGGTAATATATACCATTAACATTATGAAACAATGTGTTGTGGATACCGGTTTGACTTTATGTGAGTAAAATTTGAAATGTGTTTTTTTGCTGCGAAGCAGCCAATTCATATTCTTGACAGCAATTTGACCTCTGAAAGGTCATTGTTTGTCAAAAAACAATCGCCTAAAAGACAACTGAAAAGCGGAGTTTCCTTCTTTCATTCTGCCGGGTAAAATCAATTACTATAGGCGACGTTTGTAGACTAACCTACTCTTACCAACGTTGGCATGTCGCGACGCTGGAGTACTATTCAGCGTTTTTACTATATTTCTAGGTTTCCTATTTCTACGTTTAATCGGCTCATGTCTCAGCCACAATATTTTGAGGCCAATATTATTACGAACCCAGTTAAACTTATTTACTAGCCTATTTCAACGTGCTAATTATTACATTTAGGCGACGCTTGTTGTGGACTGGCATAGTGTTTTCGGAAATACCATTTTATACACATGCGCAGATCGATTCGCCAGCAGCGTCATCGCCAGCAGCAGCGAGTCGCCAGCAGAGAGATGTCACTGCAGCAAAACACTAAATTGTACACGGTACCAACGCTGTTCTAATAGGCAATGGGGTCGTGCTCATATTATTTGTTATATTTTTATTATTCATTATTTTCATTTTACTCGCATAAATAATTTTGTTCGAAGAACATTTTATGCAGTTGTACTTCGCAGCACTTCACTTGCAATTTGCAATTTCTAGTCTTATTGAAACTCTTGAAAATTTATGATTAGATGTTTTCCTAACAAAGTTATGAATTATTGTACATTGGTTTCCAGTAACTGTTTTAACCAATGCAATTTCAAATCAGTTAATTAATTTTATTTTGGAATTTTTGTTTCAGCACAAAACCAATGTGATTTCGAGGATCCACACATCTGTTACTTTGTACAAGATAAATATGATGATTTTGATTGGATAAGAACATCTGGCTCAACACCCACATTTGGTACTGGCCCTAAGTATGACCACACCTACGGAACATTACAAGGTATTAAAAAGCTGACATGAATTTCAATTTCCTAAATGAAATTGTAAATTCTTAATGAAAATATTTCTAAAACTACAAACGAAATAAATAAAATAAACTACAAAGAGATAGAACAA
>NW_022684332.1:77217-81111 GCF_011630105.1 Anneissia japonica | reverse complement strand
TTACAAATGACTGAAATGCTCACACAGAGTGGAGCTGTAGGTAGAAAAGCTAGGAAAGCTTATAGTCTCAACTTCAAAATCATGGGAAACGTTAAAAAGCCTTTCCTCACGTTCAAAGATCATAAATACCTGTATCACCAGCAAAGCAAATGAACTCATCCAACACTGCTGATAAACAACAAACTTCTAAAAAGTAACTAGCTGTAATAGGATAAACTCATACACAAAAACATCACTACGTCATATCATAAAAGAAGAGAAAATAAGGCAGCACCCACAGAATTAACAATGCAACTAAATCAATTGCTACAAGGCTTGAAATTGGAACCAAGTAGAAACCATTGATGAAGAAAACTATACAACTATAACGAAAACTGGCTCACAAAAACACAAATAAAGAAATGGAAAAACACCATTTCTGTCACAGAATGATTTAAATAAACCCATCCAGCACAAACCAAGAAGTCCATATCTTTTAACATTGTGGAACTCTAATTATCTATCACAAACTGGATTTTATAATCATATATCCATGCATATACTATGAAAGCCTTTGAACGAAGAAGCTTGGGAGGAAAACCAATTTTTTCAAGAATCATCCAGAGGCCTTCCCTATTCACCATATCAAAGGCCTTTGTAAGATCCACAAAGGTAATATATTGCGGTTTTCTTTGTTCTCTACACTTCTCCTGTAGTTGTCTCAAGGAAAATATCATGTCATTAGTGGATCTTTTTGCACGAAAACCGCACTGGGATTCTGGGTATATGCGCTCAGCAACATGTTGTAATCATTGTGCTATGACCTTTGCGATTGCTTTTCCAGTTATATTCAAGAGTGAGATTCCTCTGTAATTGTTACAGTCTGATCGATCACCTTTGAAATATAGATATTAACAATAAGAGCATCTCTCATATCTTGTGGAATGTCTCCTGTCCTCCAGTACTGTATTAGTAGATTGAATACAGGTAGTATCAGAGCATTTTTATCAGCTTTCAGTAGTTCCGATGGTACAGTATACCATCTGTCCCTGGTGCTGGTTGTTAGACAAGGAGTCTATAGCCCTGCTGAGTTCTTCAATATCAGGCTCTGAGTCAAGATGACGCATTTGCTCGAGACGAGGTATTTCATCTAAAGCACTCTTGTCGATTGGAGCATCCCTGGAATAAATGTTTATGTAGTGTTCTTCCCATCTTTCCAGTTGACTGATCTTGTCTATCAACATGGATCCATCGGAGGCTTTCAATGGTGATACTATCGCTATCCTTGGTCCAAGGGCTTTTTGAATACCCTCATACATGTTCCTTGCATCTCTGTTATAAGCAGCTTTATTCCTTCACGTATGTTTGTCCAATAAAGTTAGCATAATGCCGAGAAACTCTTTGCAGGTCACACTTTGCCTTGTAATAGTATTTGAAGGTTAGAACTGGCAAGTTGCATGCCTGTTATAGTTGGTATAGGCATGCCTCTTTGCATTGATCAAAGGTTCAAGCTGAGGTGAATAGGTTTGAAACCATTCTTCATCACGTCTTGCTTTCTTTCCAAAGCTTTCTAGTGCTAAGTTATACATCACTGCTCTCAGATGGTACCATATCTGTTATGTATTTTCATTGATCAATTCTAGTTGTTCATACTTTTGATTGAATGCTTCCTCGAAATCTTTTATGCACTTCTCATCCTTCATTTTTCATGAGGCAAAAGTCCCCGTTAGCAGAAATGGTCCGTAGTGAGCTGTCTGATAGTTGAGAGTGAGCTGTCAAATGGTCCAGAGGGAGCTGTCAGCAGCTCCATAACTTAACTTTAATTGGTTTTAAGAATGTCCATTGGGAGTTAACAAGAGAGTCCTGGCCAGCAACATATAGCCATTGGGATGTAAACAAGAAACCCATTACAATCACTCACTTCATCTCATGGGCTTCAGTGGCAATAAATAATTTAAGAACCCACCTATTCAACAAACCAGCAGGATATATAACCCGGATTTTTTCCAGAAGTCGGGTGCCACGGACCAGTTCTGTTAATGGCCAAAAATGCAGCATGTATGATGTTTTAAAAGAGAACTCGCAAAACGATTTTTTGTTTTTGAGGGGATTTTTCATATTTCGTTAGAAAATGAATCAATTTTATTATCTTTATTTTGGAATTTTTTATAAAGTTATAGGTAATTTACGAATTCGCCAATGACGTGATTGGCGAATAAATTAACCCCAGATCGTATTGCCGCTGGCGGCGCTATACATTACTTGCTGTGTTTTGCTGTTACTCATCCTGACAAGAGTTGACAACCGCTGATGCATATCAAATGCATATTCAGTAAATCGGCGCGGCCTGCAACATAACCTTCAGAAACGAGGTTGCAATGGCCGATCATAGAAGGCCGATGGGTTTTTTATTTGAACCAGAAAAACATAAAGATAGCGTGGAAATCGAAGAAGCACATGATTATGATCCAGAAGTCGATGAGGCCATGGAAAATAGACTGGATAATTTAAACTGGTACGCTTGCGGCCAATGTCAGCTAATGCCTACAAACGGAGAATGCCTGTGTTGTAGGGAAGAAGATATTTTTACTTCTAAAATGGACGAAAACTCTACTTGTTTTATTTCGAAAACAGAGACATTTAAGAATGCGTGCAAGAATAAGGACATATTAGAAATTATCATGGCAGCGTTAAAGGAGGTTGTTGGTGAAGATTTACGTGATCCCATTTCGAATAGGTATGTAACCTTAGAGAGGCTAGGTCTATCTATAGCCTATTAAATAATATAGGCTTATCCACCACTATGCCGAGGACTACTAGTACACTAGCATTTCTACATTTTATTATTGTTACTATTAGGCCTAGCCTAGAGAAAGCATTCCCACCCCCCGCCTTCAAGCGTAGCCAAATCGTTTGTGTCTACAATAGTCGACGGTTGGGTAGGCCTAGAAAATTAGCAGAAAGTCAGTTTCGAAAACAAACTTAGCTTTAGTTTAGGCCTGTGACAATCATGCCACCACCATGCATTGTGCAGTCTTGCGTATAGACGGGATTGCTGTACTGCATGCTTGACTTTGATACCTCACTTTATAGTCGTGATGCGCGGCGCCGCATAGGCAAGGCTGGGCCTAAGCACCCTGGCTCTCCTGTATTAGGGCCTGATTTGACACTGGGCACAGCAAAATATCGCCATTTGTAATTTAGTAGCCAAGTACATTCCCAATAAACAATAGCATTAGGTATATGCAATTGAAAATATGAATAAAATCATTGCAAAACTAGACGCAAAGAAAAAAAAAATAGAAACTGTCCCTCATATATTGTATAACAATTTAATGCCATGGGCATTTTATTATATTATAATACTCGCTTAGTGGAAATTTGCTGCCATATGGGGTGGGGGAGTGTAAACCTCCCTCCATCCCTCCCTACAGTATCCTACAGCCATGATTGATTTATTTTTACCACGTTTAATTTTAATTAATAGGTTGTACAGATATGCTGCTTATAGAAGTTTCACCTGGTGGGTGTATGGAAAACTTGGACGAAAACGTAGAAAGGTTATTCCAGCATGTGCTCTCCATGCCATCCGACATCAATTTCCAGAGGCAGACCAAAATTATGAAGAGTACCATGATGCTATCAAGAACATTTCACTAAATGAAGACACTTTTTGAATACATCATAAGTTATGTTTGTATACCAACTTGAGTGTGCTAAGGCGATACTTCTTTCCCAGGTAACAAGCCCATAAGGGACCCATATGGTGCCCATATGCAGATCTACTGTATATGGGTACCATATATGCAATCCTTGAGGAAACCTCCGGATTCTGCACCCAAGTTCCATGTGGGACCCATATGATTTAGCCCACATAGCCCAGATATAACCCATTTGGGGCCCACATGGAACCCA
>NW_022684332.1:69045-77164 GCF_011630105.1 Anneissia japonica | reverse complement strand
ATCCATGTGGGGCCCATCTGATTTAGCCCATAGCCCAGATATAACCCATTTGGGGCCCATATGGAAACCACATGCGTTTTTACATGGGTGGTATATGGGTTTCCCATATGGGACCTATATTTTCCCAATCCATATGGGTAACATATGGGCTATCCTTGAGGAAACCTCCAGATTCTGCACCCAAGCCCCATGTGGGGCCCATGTGGTTTAGCCCATAGCCCAGGTATAACCCATTTGGGGCCCATATAGAACCTATATTTCGCAACCCATGGGTATGATCTGCACCAAGCCCCATGTGGGGCCCACGTCTTTCAGAGAACCCATATGGGGCCACCATGGTACCCATATGCATTTGTACATGGGTGGCATACGGGATTCTCACATGGTACCCATATGCAATTGCACACGGATGGTATATGGGGCCCATTATTTTCTGGCCCATATGGATGTAATATGGATCTGCCCATATGGGGCCCCTCGTATTCTCCACCAAAGCCCCATGTGGGATAAACATGGTACCCATTGCAACTGCACATGGGTGGTATATAGGTGTCCCATATGTGAGGCCCATATTTTCTGGCTCATATGGATGGCATATTGGTTTGCCCATATGGGAGCCTGTATGGATTAGCTGACATGGCCCAGAGAGAACAAATATGGAGGCCACACATTTCTGACTTGGCTTCTAACTTTGAACATTGGCTGAGTCGATGACCATGAACTAGGTGTACATTTCAACAAATTACTCCTTGTCTGAAAATAAAACTTTTCAATTGTACGTATAGTACAAAATATTTTCACTGCAATGATTAAACAAAAGGGTTATTTCATTTTGACACATCAATCATTTTATTTATTTTGTAGAGAAAGCAATATTGTCAATTGCAAGTACAAATAGTGGTAAATGAAATCAAAATTTCTTAATGTCCCTTAATAACTATACAATTCAATTTCTCCAGCTCCTTGGAAAGTAAGAATATTCCATCATTTTGATCGCATTGGGAATTATTATTATTATTATTATTTATTTATTTAGGCACACAATCACATATTTAACGTTTTTACAAATTATGAATATCCTCAAATTGATTGGGTGATGCAAGAGTGTATCAATAAGAACCGTCATAGTTTCACCATGAATCATAGTAACAGAAGTACGAATGCCTTTTACAGTATTAAACACTTTGATTGTCTTAAATATGATTTTTTATTAAGGATGTGTTGAGTACTATTAATAAGAGTATCATCCTATAATTCAATATATATTTATAGAAGCTAAAGAGATTGGGTTTTACAAATAATAAAGTAACAATGTAGTGCTTAGATCCACACAGTAATCATAAACATTGTTATGTTACATGGATATTATTTCATCAGTAGCTAAGGCGAGACTTCCTTTATACCTTGTTTCGCGTACTTATTCTTCTAAAGACCATCGGAGGAGGGCAGAATAAAAATAAAGATAAGATTTAGTTTTTTTATTCAGCAAACAGTCTGCCTAAAACATCCAGACGGAGGAGAAAATAAATATACAATTTTATTGGTGAATGTAAATTAGGATGGTTAAATATTTCAAATTTATATAAATATGTATATCTTCGGAGATTTCAAGGCAGTGGAGGGCATAATTAAAATTTTTTTAAACTAATTTTTTACTGCAATTTCCTTTTCTTTGTGGTGGTGGTGGGTGCGCTAATTGCGGAAAAATAAAATTTTATTTTTATTTTAAAAATATCAATATTTGCAGTAAGCGGGTTCAATAAACAAGGTATAAAAAAGTCTCGCCCGAACATTTGGTTTTTAGAATCTATTAACTTACCGATTTTGACAATCTTGAGCTTTTGAAACTTCTTAGTACTTTTTGATCCAGTTCAGATGAAGTCGGGAAACAAAGTTGTTCAGGATAGATTTAAATGTTGTTAAAAAAGTTTCAAGGCTTGAAAATACTGTAAAATATATATAAATATGTTAAGTGAATTGCCATGTAAATAAAACAAATGATTATATAACACCAAATTCCATCACATGAAGTAGTTGATGTATTTTGAAATGTTTGTTCTGTGATAAGTTTAAATGAGGTGTTTTGTGCAAGTTTAAATAACGTAGTCTGTTAAAGGACTTGTGAAATATAGCCAGAACAATATATATAGATAAATTAAATTGTTAGTAATACGTTGAATCTCTTTATTTTTAAAAAATCGCGCTTTTTATGCTATTTTAGGGCAATTAAAAGAGACTATATTATAGCATCGCTCTGTCGGTTCAGATATTCATAGTAAACAATATGCTAATTAGGTGTGACGTCACTTGTGCCGAACCAAAACGTAAACAAATTCAAGCACATTGACACTGGACGCGGCATACACAAAACACGGCTGAAGTTCGTTGTTCGTCTCTCTGTGAGAAAAGACGTTTACCAAAACAAAGAGTATTGCTGAAACTCCTACAGACCTGCCATATTACATTGCCTTTGGATGTAAGCATAATCTAAAGACCACAACATTTAAGTTTCCTAAGTTTTCCGAAGTAAAAATTGGTGAAGAAATCGTAGGCTGCTTGGAAGCCCACTCAACACAGCACTTCATTCATTCACGATGTCGTGATCGAGTATTTTACAATGTCGACTGCCAGACGCCGAGAGACCTAGATTATTTATCGTCTTTTGAATACAAGGAAAAATATTTAAGGAAGCTAAAAACGAATGCAGTGCCTATAGTATTTTAATTCAACAACAAACACTTCCACCCAAGATTGTGCATGGGGCTTATCAAAAGGAAGGAAAAAGGAGGTAAGTTGAGAACTGGCCTAGCCTAGGCTAGTGCTGTACTAGCTAGGCCTAGGCTACATAATTATGTATGCCTTCGATTTTTAGGCCTATCAATTCATCAATCGTGGAGGAAATATATAAAGTATATTTCCTCCATGCTGCAATGTACTAGCCTAGCCTATTTAGTTAGGGCTTGACCTAGGCTAGACCTTGTTCATTTTAAGAAGAGGCAGTACAATTTAATATACTGTAGATAATGCCATGGGCATGGTAGTGTTCCTACCTAGTCCTACTATTACTGCAGTGCTGCTGCTGTGGGCCGGATAGGCTAGGGGTGTTGCAAAGCTAACTATATAACTAGTCCTGTTGCCAACCCTAACATTCTTTATATCATTATCGAGATAGCTGTACTTAGCAGACTAATCAAATAATACTGAATTTCAGTAGTTATATAGAAATTTTTCCTAATTATTACGGATGCATGGAAATAGAAAAAATACTACTAGTACTAGGGCCTGCTGCAGAAATGTATCATAGGCCTATCTATTATTTATGTGTATAATACCCATAAATAATAGGTCTAAATTCCAGAACAATTTAATTTTCCATCAAAAACTTTGGTTACATTGTCTCTAGACAACTCATTTTGTCAGACTGAAACAGTTATTGCAAAGACTAAGAAAAAAAATGGCCTGTTATTTAGAATCCACAATTATTATTTTCCTGTACCCATAATTGCTTGCACTCAAGACAAATTATTAGGTGCTTTGGAAATTTTGCATTTAACTTACTACGGATATTTGAAGACTGGGTTTAACACGTTATATTTTCATTGAGGATTTTTTGGGCTCAGTACGGACTCTAAATGTATGCTTTTAATATTTATTTTATTATTCTTTTATTTTTTAGGCGTATGCGGATTTTATAAGTCCGCAATGACGATATAACGAGTTGTTACAGAAATGCTTTTTACTAACTTGAAAAAGTCTGTCTTAGGCTAGCCTAATTTAAACTATAGTTTGTGCTGGTCTGGCATTTAGATTTTTATTATTTCTTTTACTTGCTAGGTACTGTACTAGAAGACCTTACCAAATGCAGATGCAAATGAAGAGAAAGGTGTTAGGGGAGTTGTTACTGACATTGTTATAGAAGATAATGGTCAACCAAAAGGAACAACACCAGGCATATTAGCCAGAGAAGGAGAAGCAAAATTGGCAGTTTGTTTCCTAACATTGTAGAAAAAACAACAATCTGTATTAAAAGCTGTAAATGAAGAATCCACATTAGGTATGTTTGTTGCTTACCATAACAAAGAACCAATAAGACCATTAGAATAGATGTTTATTTTGGGATGTAGAAATGTAGTCTTTATTTTGAGGAAGATGATATAGCCAGCAATTTAAATTGTGTGTGTGGGTGTGTGTGTGTTGTTTTGGTTCCTCTTCTTAGGGGTTATCCAACTACTACTTAACTTTAAAAAATTAATGAATACTCTCAGCATTCTCATGTGAACTGTAAATACTGTATTAAAACTAAATATTTATTTGATCATAAAGGAAACAATTTAAATAATTGATACGGGATCCATATATATTTTTTTCAATAATGATGTGTACTTCTTTTCTTTTTTGTAGGTTATGTTGAGGAATTATTTGATGCTCTTCCTTTGAGAGTCGGTATGAGATCAAAACGCTTAAGGATGCACTTGACAATGCAAAAGAAAATCATGACGTCATTCCTGAACAAATAAAAAAGTACTTTATTTGGACTGATAAGGCTACACTGGTTAGGGAAAGAAAGTCAAGATTCAAATGAAACAGAAGTTTAATGTAGGTTATGCAGTAATGTTAAAATTAGGAATTCAAGTGCAAGTATCGGAAGGAAATGGCTTCCATATTGTAAGAACTGCACATGCTGGTATTACTCTTCGGTTGTTTCAGCCAAGCTTGTGCCAGATCCAACATATGAATCGCCTGTATGCAACATGACGGTACAATCTAATACAGTAATGTTAATGCAGGACCCCAATGGAAATAAACCTGCTATTGGTTTTCTTGGGCTATCCTGGCCAATGTTTGTTAATGTTTCCCTGTTTGTTAACTGTAAACTTTTGGCTGAATAAATAAATGAATGAATGAGAAAAAAATATTTTTTTTTCAGATAATTTGCTAAAGAAATTTACATGAAATTATTAAAGCTTGGAGAAATAGTTAAGTGGTGTTTTCCCCTTTCATTCAAATATTGGTCAATAATGGCAATTTCTGTAAAGCATGGACACGCTTTTGGCATTACACACAAAAGTATATAGGTCTAAACAATTTTTACTATATTGTATACATATGCTTTATATAAATTGAAAAATACTGAAAAACAATAATGCTTTGGGAATAAATGGAATAATATGCCCTCTTCTTATCATCAGCAATAACTGACGACAAGACAAGATCCAGCAATTGACAAGACAAGATATATATAAATAGTACAGTACTCCAATAAAAAATTTATGTACAGTATTTGTGTTTATTGTAATTTGAGAATGATTAATATATATATATATATTTGATTTGTTTACCTCATTAATTTCTGGCAGGTTTGCAGTAAGGACATACAAATCCTTAAATTACCTAATGAAGCCGACATTTTTCAGATTCCAAATTTGGCACATCTTTTTATTAGGTAATGATGATCCTAAAACGTCATATTCCAGCTATATTTCACAAGTCCTTTAAGGTGACTCTCAGGCTGCACATCACATCATGGCAGATGAATCATGATATTTGATTCAGGAAGGAGCTCTTAGCATGCTGAGATTAAAAATTGGTATATTTCCTGAAATGTCGCAATTAAGGAAACTGAAACTTGTATGACAGAGAAGAGGATCTTCTACTGAATTGATAGAATATGGACTCTCATAGAAAAAGGTTTGATTTTTTCTAGAATTTTGTGTATAAAGCTAGGCTTGATAATCTAAATTCAAGCTAGCATTTCAATTTCAAGCCAGGGGAACCAAGCTACCAATTGACACATTTTTAAGACTGTTTATCTGGTGTATACATTATAGATAAGCCTAAACAAGCTAGGCCTTTGTTCTTCATGCTTCTGTCTACAAAGGAGATTATAGCCTCAGGCAATCATGGTAAATTTAGGTTTGACTCAGCTAGCCAACAAAATCTTCAACAGTAATGATGGATCCACCTTTTATGGATTTCAAGATGATGAAATTTCTCCTCGCACATCTCCTGACTCAGTTTCAATACCCTCACCAATAACCTCAACATCACAAGGGTGTGGTACAATCAGGGAAGTAAAAGGAAATCTTTTCTTCAAAACACCTTCTTCAGTTCAAACTGCTTGTGCATCGCCTCAAACAGATGAAATAAGATCATACGATAATGAAACTCAAACTCCTGAATCATGGGACCAGACACCGACATTACAGAAAAAAATTAAGAGTAATAAAGACAGAATAAATGATTTAAGGAAGCAGCTTAGTGAATACCGAGAAGTTCAGTCTAGCTTTGTACACCTCACATCAGCTTTCAATGAACTAGTTGACAGAAATGCTTTATTAGAAACAGAGCTAAGGAGCCTTAAAGCAGCACTAAATGAAGGAAAATATCAAAATTCTCAAGACCGCAGCAAGAAAACACTTTCCCCAATGTATTACGATCATCAACAACCACAGTTTGAATCACATAACCTGTACAAAGTTTTGGATGATCCTCAGCCGAAATCTGATTCGCATAACACTTTTAAGGTTTTGGATGCTAAAGAAAGTATAGGTAACAAGGTAACACAAGTACAAAGAAAAAATCCAACTAATGATGTTTGTAGAGCTGAAAATAAACCAAAGCCAATTGAAACAAAGATTATGAACAAAAATTTAATAATTGGAGACTCAATGCTAAAACACATAAAGGTAAAGGGTCTGTGTGACACTGCAGTTCGCACACTAAGAGGAGCAACTGTTCAACAGGTATGTGATACACTAAACAAAATTGATCTGAGCAATGTTGAAAATGTAGTCATCCATGCTGGGACAAATGACTGCAGCAGTGAAAACTTCAAATTGCTTCAGATGCGCAATGATTTTGACCACCTTATATCATAGACTGCACCCAGAATTAACGGCAAGGTATATATCTCTGGTATAATTCCACGACTTGATGACGAGAGACTAAACAGAAGGGTTAGTGAGTGTAATGAAATGCTTCATTCTGAATACTGTGACAGACTGATAAACCATAGTATGACATTTTCACCAAATGACTATATAGATCCGTCAAAACTTACTACACATGGTCTCCACCTAAATAAATATGGAACAACTGCTCTGATCATAAGTATAAATAGAATCTTGCCAATTCTTGCTCAAAACAAAAGTCAACAAAGACAAGGACAGTCTTCAAGTATAAATGAACACTGTTATTTCTGTGGGGAAACGGGACATACGCGTCATGTTTGCCGCCATGGTAAAGCAATACTCTGTTGGAAGTGTAACTCATTTGGTCACAAAGCCAAATACTGTCAGGAGTCTGTTGAAAATTATGGATGAAGATTCGGCCAAGAAGATGTCGCCGAATATCCTCTAAATGACCACTCTCATGATCATGTTTCCTTTCTCAGAGAAGAAGAAAATACAAACTCATGTACTAGAACTCTTAATACTAATAGTCAGTTTCAAACGCATTCTTCAAATGAAGACAACAATGTTATTCCTTCTAATATCTCAAATAAAGCTGCAAGTAAATGTGGTCAGTGCACAAAGAATATCAATTCCTATCATTCCTATGTAAATTGTAAAATGTGTACATTATCTTTTCATTACGACTGTGTTAATGCGAATGCATTGGATAAATTAAGAAATTGGTGGTGTTATAATTGTTTTTTTAATCTTGCTGTCTCTGAACTCCCCTTTAATAATTATGAACAAGAAGAATTTAGTGTGCTCTCCAAAAAAGGTTTTAAAATTGCTCATCTTAATATACAGTGTTTAAGAAATAAAGTTGATAATGTAAGAATTTTATTACATGATATAAATGTTGGTATTCTTTGTTTAACTGAGACGTGGCTTAATGGTAATATTGACAATAATGAAGTTTTTATTGATGGTTACGAAATTTGTAGAATTAATAGACCTAATTCCCAAATTGGTGGTGGTATTTTACTTTACATTAAAAATAATCTGCTTTTTAAAGAAATTAACATTTTTAGTGAAGATGGAATTGAAGCACTTTGGGTTGAACTTAACTTACCCCATTCCAAACCTTTATTAATAGGTACAATATATAGACCACCCAGTGCAAAGGCTGAATATTTAACAAAACTTGACTCTATGTTTCAACGTTGTAC
>NW_022684332.1:60459-63357 GCF_011630105.1 Anneissia japonica | reverse complement strand
TTAATGATATAATTATATATAAATTTTGAACATTAAATATAAAAAAAGTTCACTACCTAAACGAAAGCTTATAGTTGTTTTTGTTTTATAATGTTCTTCAATTTGTAGTTCTCTTTCTATTGCACCTCTTTTTTCACAATCACAGCAAGTGCACAGCACAGAAACAAGCTATGAAACGCATTTGAAATCAGCAGTGATTTAGTGTATTCTATTATAGAATTCTAAATGCTACGTACAAAAACCATATAAATTCATTTTTTTTAAATTGCAATATACTGTAATTACTTACTATAACAAGTTTATAATTAAATTAATAAGTATAATTATCATAAAACGCCCATTGCCTCCCATCAATACTGCCCTCAATTGAGAGTAACTTTCTACACACACAACACAAGCACTTGAATAAGTAATGCAAGCGTCAGACCTGTGGAATTTCTTCCATCGGAACATCAGTACAAAATACGTAGAAAGAGGAAAAACAAGAACGTTTATTTTAATATATACTTTATTGAAAACGAATGACAAAAGAAAAGTGCAAGCTACGAATAAAATTGTATTTCTAAGTAGGCTAGGCTTAGGCCTTTCTCTTTCGGTAAGGTAGGTATGTCCTCACGAATACAGATCATTTCGGTCGCGCTTCGTTTCGGTCGCGCTTCGTTTCGGTCGCGCTTCATTTCGGTCGCGATTTGTTTTCAACAAATATATGAAACGCCAATGCAGTTTCGAGACGCTAAATTTAATATAACTAGGCCTAATTATCATTGCAAGTTCGTCAATCGGTTTATCATATGTTTTCATTACTAAACTATCAATATTATCGGACGGTTTTTATTTTCGTTTTGTTATGAATCCTACGCTTTCTACTACATAACAAATGCAGCAAATAAAATAAATACTAAAATATGATATGATGTTATATATTATTATTATTATTAATATTATTATATTATTATTTTTATTTATTTACATTCTATCTGGAAAAACCAGCCAATTTGTCATTTAAATTACTGTAACATTAGTTTATTAACAATTATTTTTATTAGTATTAAAGCTTGTTATTGTTTTTATTTTCGTTTTGTTATGAATCCTACGCTTTCTACTACATAAAAAATACAGCAAATGAAATAAATACTAAAATATGATATGATGTTATATATTATTATTAATATTATTATATTATTATTTTTGTTATTTACATTGTATCTTGAAAAACCAGCCAATTTGTTATTTAAATTACTGTAACATTAGTTTATTAACAATTATTTTTATTGGTATTAAAGTTTGTTATTGTTACTATATTATTGCTATTTTTCTTTCTTTACAGAAACAACGCAGATGTTACGAAGTTGACCGAGTTAGAGATACGTTTTTTTGGTTCTTGATATATATATTGATATAATTTTTATTAATGCTTGAATCAAATAAAAATCTATGGAATAGGCCTAAGTATAATCAATAGATTAGTTTCGTATACGTTTTTTTTTCTTGTCTATTACGTTTCCATTTGCCATAAATGTTCTGATCATGTTATAATAATATTGTAAAGGAAATATGTATTTCCATATTTATATTTTCCATATAATATTATCAATACTTTGATAATTTTAAAAGCCTTTTCATGCTTCTGTTATATTCATAAGCCCGAGAAAATCACTCAACTTGCCAGGCCTGTTTCTTTAGTTGCATAACTGGAGTATAATTGTGGAAAGAAAAGTTTCCACATATTTATTGCCATGGTACTCAGGAGAAGATGACACAAGGTTTGTGATTTCTTGTTTGTCTTATTTCCATTTTTGTTACATTATTGCAAAGACAGAAGTAGGTCAGATGCTAAAATAGACGACTAGCTATTTCTAGGTACAAACACGTACGCTGAAGCGTATATATATATGTATATGTATATATATGTATATATAGATTAAAAGGCAAAATACTGGAAAATAACAATGCTGTGGGAAACAATGGCTGGATCTCAGTAGAGATACAAAAATGATAAGCAACAGCTAAAAAGTAAACGTAAGTAAACAGCCAGAAATAGAACCAGAGCTTTCGGACAACACTAGTCCTTCATATATATAGATTAAAAGGCAAAATACTGGAAAACAACAATGCTGTGGGAAACAATGGCTGGATCTCAGTAGAGATACAAAAATGATAAGCAACAGCTAAAAAGTAAACGTAAGTAAACAGCCAAAAATAGAACCAGAGCTTTCGGACAACACTAGTCCCTGTCTCTTATACACATCTAGATGTGTATAAGAGACAGCCTTTGACCTATTGTAGGGTCATTTTATGTCAAATAAACCAGATTAAAAAAAAAATGCCTGTATGACCGTCTCAGATTTTGATGAAACTCCATAAAAATGATCCACTATAGGAAAAACCAACAAAAAAGCTAGCCACATGCAAGCGTAGGCTGATCAAATCATTCAAAATTGAATGGCATATATTCAAAGTTAGGGCCAGATCTATAAAAGAGAAAAACCCCTATATTTCTTAACAACGGATTGTCATGTGGGCAGTTAAAATCTTTTCTTAAATTTATCCCAGTTAATCAGATATATTATATCTACCTATAAACCAACTTTCAGCTTTGGTACTCAGCTCCTTCATGGTTAGATACTATTTTAACTCGAACCTGCGAGCGTCATAATGGTTATGACGCTCGCCTTGACAGCGAGACGTCGCGGGTTCGAGTTTATATATATAATTTAACAGTGTTAACGGCTATCTTGAGTTATATTATACGCAACTATTTGTTTCTAGCCATATTTATTGTGTAATGAAGTGTATCTGGTGGTATTTGAATCTGTTCAACCATGAAGCCTCCATGGTCTAATGGTTATGACGCTCGCCTTGACAGCGAGAGGTCGCAGGTTCGAGTCCCGCCAGAGG
>NW_022684332.1:42604-60313 GCF_011630105.1 Anneissia japonica | reverse complement strand
TCATGAATATATCACCGTAAATGGAAGAAAGAGAATATTGTAGAAAGATATTTTGTTAGTGGAAAGATAGCAAAACAATAATACTTAGGCCTATGATAAACCGATTCACGAACTAAAATATATAGGGCCTAGGCATATTAAATTTTTCGTTTTCGCAACTCCTTCTGCGCTCCATATATTTGTTGGAAATAAACCGCGACCGAAACGAAGCGCGACCGAAGCAAAGCGCGACCGAAACGAAGCGCGACCGAAATGATCGGCTACCGTCCTCACTCTCTCTAGTCTAGCAGTCTAGCCTAGGCCTATTTCTGGATCGTGATGTGAATTTATTTGCTTCTGCATCTTGTGTAGTACTGTCATTATTGTATTTAGTACAATATTATTGATGCTAAATTATTGAAGTGTTAATCACCATAACAATTCATCCACATACCGTAGCTGTACTTGGACAGATCATACCAAAAACACCCCGTACACAACTACTACTAATCTACTTGCGCATATGTTTCCCAGCGTGGACTGATGTGGATCAGATTACGCAACCTGAATTCAGGCACAAATGACGTCACAACGCAGATTTGTTTTACCTCATTAATTTCTGGCAGGTTTGCAGTAAGGACATACAAATCCTTAAATTACCTAATGAAGCCAACATTTTTCAGATTCCAAATTTGGCACATCTTTTTATTAGGTAATGATGATCCTAAAACGTCATATTCCAGCTATATTTCACAAGTCCTTTAAGTTAATTTTTTTTTTTAAGTTTTTTTTTTTTTTTATTTTCAATGAAAAATAAATACGATCGTTAATATTGACCTTGGTACAATGTAAATCATAATGACTACTTATACAGAATTTTACTATATTATAGGCCTAGACTAGGACCAGGCCTCCTACTATAATAGTATAGAGGCCTAGTCCAAGACCTTGTTGCAAATCCCAGCCCACAACATATTTTTTTTTTTCAAAAGACATTATTAACTTCCAATTGCAATCATACAGAAAAATACAAAAAAATCGGTTTATGAGGAAAAATTCAAAAGGAAGAAGGCACAAGCCCGAGAAGATTTGAAAAAAAAATCTTGTGATGGGCAGGCCTGGACACAGACTCACAAGAACACACAGAGACCCAGACAAACAAACAAACACACGGCACAAACGCACACAAACAAGACAACAGAACAGGCAGTTTCAAGGAGCAGCAGGTCGAGTCGTGATCGTTAAGAAAAAACATTTAGTATTGAGAAACAAGGTGAATTCTCAGTTTTTTGGTAAAGGATGTAACGGATACTGAGTTTAATACTGAGAGTGGTAGATTATTCCAGAGTATAGGGCCAGTGTATCTAATATTGTGTTGAAAATAGTTAGTGTTATGATTAGGTATGTGAATGTCATTTCTAGATCGAGTATGATAATCATGTATGGAGTAATTTAGGGTAAACATTTTACTAAGATGATTAGGGAGAATAGAATTAATGGCTGAGTATAAAAAAAGTACCTTGTTGAATTCGGTTAATGTCAGTGAGTTTGAGAAGGTTTAAATCGGAAAATAAGGGAGAGGAATGAGACAGTGGTGGAGCGCCAGATATTAGTCTAATAGCTTTTTTTTTTTTTGGAGAATGTGGAGTTTGTTAATGTTGGGTAAATAGGTATTGCCCCAAACGATATTGCAGTAGCTCAAATAAGGAAGGATTAGGGAGCAGTAAAGGATACGGAGAATATTATGGGGTACAAATTGGGATAATCTAAAATTAATACCAAGGCTTTTTGAAATTTTATTCTCAGTTTTGTTGATAAGCTTTTTCCATGTAAGCCCGCTGTCAATATGTACCCCTAAGAACTTGACTGATTGAACAGAGGGTATGTCATAGCTGTCAATAAAGATTTTAAAAGGGGTGGTATCAATACATTTTAACTTCTGTGGGGTCCTAAACAGGATGAAGTTACATTTATTATGGTTAATTGAAAGTTTGTTAGCAGCAAAGAATTGGGATAAGGGAATCAGGTTGGAGTTGACAGTATCAAATAATGATTGGATATTATGATCAGAACAAAACACAGTGGTATCATCTGCATAAAGAAAAAAATTAAGTAACTTTGAGGATTGACTGATATCATTGACGTTTAAAATAAAAAGAAGGGGCCCCAATAAGGAGCCTTGAGGAACTCCACAAGTAATTGGCCTGTAATTAGATATAGAGGTTGAATACTTAGTACACTGGGCCCGGTTGGAGAGGTAACTTTTGAGAAGGCTAAGGGCGGGGCCGCGAATTCCATAATGGGACAACTTAAAATAAAAGAATATTGTGATCAATGGTGTCGAAGGCCTTGGAAAGATCTATAAAAAGTCCAATTGCATGCTGGCGATTTTCAAAAGCATTAACAATTTTGTTTGTTAGATCGATAAGGGACATTGAAGTACTGTGTCCTTTCCTGAAACCGAACTGTTTTTTATAGAGTATCTCGTATTTAGTAATAAACGAGAATATTCGATCGTAAATTACCTTTTCCAAGGCCTTCGAAAAAATGGATAAAATTGAAATGGGACGATAATTAGAGAGGTCAGATTTGATGCCAGATTTGTAAATAGGGGTAACGCGCGCTAACTTCATCCTGTCTGGGAACACACCACTGGTTAGGGCAATGTTAAATATATGGCATAATGGACGAGAGATGAGATTAGCAATGTATTTGATGGCTTTAGTATGGAAGTCGTCAATACCTGGGGATTTGTTGGTTTTAAAAGAAGCAAGTACTTGGGTCACTTCAGCCTCATCAACTGGGGTAAGAAATATGGAATTATTGGTTGGGTTTGGGAGAAAGTCTTTGAATGATTTATTGGCGTGGGGAATTTTGTTTGAAAGGAAAGGTCCAATTTCGACAAAGTATTTGTTAAAAGCATTAGAGATTTTATCTGGATCCTTGGTCAATTCTTCATCACAATTAAAGGAGGTATTGGAATGTTGACTACTTGATTTATTGATTAAAGAATTAATGGTTTTCCAAGTTGCCTTGATATCGTTTTTATGTTCAAGAAATGTATTTTGGAAATGTTTTTTTTTTGTGTGTTTTTGATAATATAATTTAATTTGTTGCGGAAAGTTTTGTAGGCTCTTTCGTTGGTAGTAGAGGGGCAGTGGAGAAATTTAGCATATAATTTCTGTTTATATTTAATTGATTTAAGCAAATCATCGGACATCCATGGTTTAATCTTACTACATTTTTGGGGGGAATTTAGGAGAGGAAAATGTTTATCATAAATTGTCTTTAGTGTGGTTTCAAAATTTGAATAAGCTTTATTAGGGTCCTGAATATTCATGACTTCAGACCACTATTGAGTGGACACCTCACGACGGAAGTTTTCTAAGGTGGTGGGATTAATTTTAAACTTGGGATTCTCTTCCTTATTTGAGCTATTTACAACACGTGGAAAATAGGAAATATTAAAAACAGGGAGATGATCAGAAATGTCGCTATAGATTAATCCGCTCAAATTGGGAAAGTCAAATTGATTAGTAATGATATTATCTAACAAGGTAGCTGAGGTTTTTGTGATACGAGATGGTCTGTGAATTCGGGGAAGATAATGATTGCCGAAAAAAGAGTTGACCAAGTAGCGAGCACAATTATCAGACTCATACTTCAAGATATCAATATTAAGGTCTCCGAGAATATTTCACTTGATAATTTGGAGAGGACAGTGTCAAATTCATCAGTAAATTGCAGAGGGTCCAGGGATGGGGATCTATATACAGTCCCGACGACAATGTTTTTGGAATGGGGTCTTGCAATCTCAATAAAAAAATTGAGTTTTTAAATAAATAAAAATTGATTCACAGTTAGAGTGGTGAAGACGAAGATCATGTCTAGTAGAAAATTGAAGACTATCATGAATATACATGGCTACTCCACCGCCGTCTTTATGTGTTATAATTGGGAAGCTGCACCAGGGGATTATCGTATTTGATCCAAGTTTCACTCACTCCAATAATATCAAATGGTAGTTTGAGTGATACCAAGAGTTGTTTAATTTGATCAAATTTTGATCATTTTTTTAAATGCTTCTAGAATTAAAATGAATAGTAGAGAAAATGGAGGTTTTTGTGACAGGGAAGTCATCAGGGTCATAATATTCTGAGATATTTTGATTATTATTAGAAAAAAACTGAGAATCGGGATCAATATTTGAGGTAAAATTATCTGAATTGTTTAAAAAGGGAGAAAAACATAGGTTGGATAACCGATCAGGACTCGAGGTGCTGTTACAACTACAATTAACATGAGACATAATAACATAGAAAAAACAAAACACAAACAATCACTTAAAAAATAAAATTTTAAAGCAAAAGTTACAAAAAATCAAAGAAGTCAGAAGTATAAAAAACTCAAAAGAATCAAAAATTGCATGAAAAGTTAGAAAAATTAAGGTAGGCCTAAATAATTAAGATAATTAAATGGTGTAAAAAAATTTAATAAAAATTATAAATAATATACATATATAAATTTTTATAAATATACAGTATATACATACAAATAAAAAAATAAGAATAATAATAAATATATATATATATATATATATAAAGAATAGGGCCTGTCTCTTATACACATCTAGATGTGTATAAGAGACATATATATATATATATATAAAGTAAAAAATAAAATAAATAAATAAAAAAATAAATAAGGATAATCATTAGGAAAAATAAAATAAATAAATAAATAAAAATGAAACAAAAACAATGACCATTAATAATAAAACATAAACAAAAAAATTAATAAAATTAATATAAATATGAAGACAAAGTTAATAGCCAAATAATAACAGTAGAAATGCAAATGATGATGATTATAGTAATAACAACAATAATAATGATAAAAGCAAACACCAGCAGCAGAAAAAAACATTTTGAAAAAAAGAATTGATGTAAACTCATGCAGAGTAAAATTTTGTTACTAAATGGAATAATTGAATAAATCAGTAAGAAGCATCAGCAGCTCCGACAGCAGCATTAAAATTTCGCTAATAAAGAAATTGAAGTTAATACAGAATTTAAATACAAAGTCAGAGTTCCAACAAGATCTGAATGATGAAAGAAAATGCCAAAAAAAAAATGACAATCATGCAGTTTAGTGTTACAGATTAATCAGTTAGTGAGTTAGTAGAGTACTTAGCTCATCGTTATTAATATCCTACATATAGTTCAGAGATGACGGAGTTCGGATTCGGACTTGATAACGACTTTCTTCATGCTCTTCTTCGTCACGCAGTAAATCCTCCCATTCATAGACCATACAGTCTCGCTTCTTAGTGCTTCATGTAGGAGCTTTAATCTTCTAGATGTAAGATTCTCAGTAATTGAGAAACCAGAATGCTTAAGAGATTTTTTGTTACGAAAGACTGCTGAGCGGGTACGGTAAGAGGTGAATTTGACGATGATGGGTCTTGGTTTAGGTTTATTTTCAAAAACTTTTCTTCTGCCTAATCGGTGGGTGCGATCAAAATCACACAGATCAACCTCACTATTAATCCTGGAATTAATAACATCAAGAGCCAAAGAGTCCGTGTTTTCGTTATTGGACTCTGGAACACCTTGAAGAAGCAGGCAGTTACGCCTACTGTATTGTTCTAGTTCATCTAGCTTGTCCACGATATCGCGATTTTCGGCTAGGAGCTTGTGATTTTGATCACGAAGGCTGGCAATGTCGCCCGCAGTTGACTCGTTGTCATAGGCAACGCTTTCATAAACATGATCACTAACCTGATCGATAATACGTTTTTTTCACGAATCGGTAGACATCTTGAAGTGATGACAAACATTGCGAATCAGCGGTGCGTAACCAACAGAAATAAGATAAGCTTTTGGGCTGATTTTCTGACATCATGTTATTTAAAAAAGCATAACTCCATAACGGGGCGTCGTATCCAAAAAGTGTTTCCAGGAAAATGTTCTTAAAAGACCAGTCTACACCACTATATGATTAGTTATGTTTTATAAAGAGGTATAGTATAGTAAATCATGTTTTTAACACAGGAAACTCTCATATGGTAACTAAAACAATGCTAGTTCAGAGTTCAGAGTATTACTAGTACTACAGCACTGTAATGCATACACCTATTTAATACACTACTGAGATAGGCTTTTATTTTTCAATCTTGATTTCAGAGGTCAAAAAAAATTTTCAATTTTTTTTCAATCATATAGTGGTGTAGATTAGTCTTTTAAGAACATTTTGCTGGAAATTTTTTTGGATACGACGCCCCGTTATAGAGTTATGATTTTTTAAATAACATGATGTCAAACAATCCGCCCAAAAGCTTATCTTATTTCTGTTGGTTACGCACCGCTGATTCGCAATGTTTGTCATCACTTCAAGATGTCTACCGATTCGTGAAAAAGGCGTATAGTTTTGCTGATGGCAGAAATTAAAGTTTTATTATCACAAACAGCTTTAACGATTTTTTGGAACAGTTCAGGAGATGATAATATGTGGTTGCTGATGCTCGTTGCAACGATGGCGATCAATTGGGGATCGTCCGACAGGAGATTGTGTAGCGGGCCCAGCTCTTGTTGAGTCGAAGGCGTTCCCGGTGTCGCAGTTGCCGTTGCTGATTCAGGACCGCTCGTATCCAGTTGTGGGCTAAGGCCTAGGTCGGACTTGCCTCCGTTGATGCTAGGTTTCTCGATTCCACGTTTTGATTTGGTTGATCTAGTTGTTGCCATGTTGTCGTCTTCTTATAAAATAAAAGATTAAATCGTCGAAAAGTAGGCCAGGTGAATAATTTGCTATTTAAGAGACTTTTTTTGTGGAGCTAGTTAATACATCGACACACTTCCTGACAGCCTCACTTACTTACATAAGCCTAGCCTATAATGCCTAGAATAGGGCAGGGCCGTAGGCAGGATTTTCGATGGGGAGGAGCTTTTTGCAACCGAAGTGGACCTTATGGGCGACTGCCAACGGGTCCCGTGAAGGTGATGCGAATCTTCTGGAAGCTCTGAAAAATTTTGAGGGCCTTTTTTAATGGATTTCTAAAATCCATAATTTGTAATATCCCGATTTAAATTTTCATTCATTTGAGTATTGTCTAGGGACCTACAGTAAAAGCAGGAGAAATAGAGGATGGGGGTAAAGGGAGGAACTTGAGACAGAAGGTCAATTCTACCTCAGCCCCACCATGATTGGGGGTAAGAAAATTTATGATTATGGCACCTCAAAATGACCGGAAATGGCACTCTCAGACAAACTTCAATTATTATTTGTCTTTTTTCTCCATTTTCTTTTATAATTTTAGGGGGCTCTTCTCCCTTGAATCCACCACTGTGAAATTGTAATTGTTTATGTTCTTTACATCTGTAGGCCTGCAGATGACATGGATCAATCTGCAATCACTGGAGCTGATAATTTCAGCACATTATTAAAAATCAACGGGGAGAAGAGCGGGCAAAAAAATGTAATGCATACTATAGCATTTCGCGATAATTAGGAACGATTTTAGTGAAATAATAGGTTTTTAAAGTAGACTTTCTGAAATTGGGTGGTCCAGGGGCAGAGGCCTGGAGGGGGGTTTGTGAGAAAAGCGACAAAGTAGCATTTTAAGGGTCTTACATAATAGATTTCTCAAACACATTATTCATGAATATTTCATTTAAATTTTCATTAATTTGGGTGTTTTTGGGACCTGAAAAAGTAACGTTATTATGTCCTGTACATCTGCATGCCTATAGATAACATTCTTCATATTATATAGATCAATCTGCAATCACCGGAGACGATCAATTTCTAACAAATGTCATGCCATATTATTAAAAATCAACGGTTAGATACGCTGGAAAATATATAATGCAATGCATCCTATAGCATTTTGTAATAATTAGAAACGATTTTGTGAAATCATGGGAACTTTTGGAATTTGTGGGGTGCGTCCGCACGTACCCTCTGCACCTCCTCCCCCTGCCTACGGGCCTGAACTTGTGATCGCGGTACCCAGACCATTAAAAAATAGCAGACGCACTGGGACTTTGTTCACGGCATTGGACTGCAGCGAAAAATGATTCCCCCCTCATTAATGGAACAGGCCCACGTCACGCTTGGCTGACTAGTTTTGATTTACATTTTGTGTGTCTGTGCCATAAGCAGCAAAAGTCCATGTCAAACCAGCCAAGCATGACTGTTTTGAAATACATTTTACAACAACACAAGACATGTGAAATGTAAATCAAAACTAGTCAGCCAAGCGTGACGTAGGCCTGTCCCATTAATGATGGGGGAATCATTATTCGCTGCAGTCCAACGCCGTGAACAACGCTTCCAGTGCGTCTGCTAATTTTCAATGGACAGGGTACCGCGAAAACAAGTCCTATGCTAGGCATTATAGGATAGGCTTATGTGGGCTGGGATTTGCAACAAGGTCTTGGAATAGGCCTCTTATACTATAGTAGGAGGCCTGGTCCTAGTCTAGGCCTATAATATAGTAAAATTCTGTATAAGTAGTCATATGATTACAGGTTTACATTGTACCAAGGTCAATATTAAAGATCGCATTTATTTTTCATTGAAAATTAAAAAAAAATAAACTTTAAAAAAATAAATTTAACTTAAGGATTTTAAAATATTCAAAAAAACTGTACACTTCAAAAAAATAAAAATAAAGTAATTTAACTTAACAAAAACAACGCGATAGGATAGAAAGTTTGCGAGAATAATTTGTATACTTGTAGGCCTACTGTATTTTCTGAAGCGCCGTTCGTTTTGGGGTTGCTACAATCAGCAGTTGTTACAATCAGTGGTGTCACATTCGGGCGCTGACGGAGGGGGGGGGGGGCGCCAGGCGCGAGGGGCCCCGACATTGTAGTTTTTAAAAAAATATAATATAAACTATAATACCGTAGTTTCATTCAATTCAAGCTCCAGCTCCCTTTTGGCTACCAACTTGAATTAAAACAGTTAGTATAATAGTTCTGGCCTGCTAAGAACGACATGGACTGATAACCGTAGGCTATAGGCCTACTTGGAACCTTGCTCACCGCTAGCTGCTACACAGATTTAGGCCTCTAGGGTAGAATATTGTTAAAAAGGTAGGCCTCTTTAAGTAAGAACTTAAAAATAGGCCAAGCCTCTACTAGTCTAGGCTAGGCCTACTTACACTGACTTCAGACGAGGCCTGAGCCATCCTACTGGATCAGATCATCAGTTAAAGTTGTATTGTTGTATTTGTATGGTATGTCATCTAGTCTAAGCTTAATGGTTTTTGCCATTGCCAACATTAGTTTTACTAGGGTCTATTCTAAATATTTTAGGCCCGTTTTATTAGGGAGGACTATTTAAATTAAGTCATGCCTAACTAAATCGACGCGAGTGACTCAGTTTCGTGGCTCCAAAAATATGAACATTTGATTGGTTGAAATTGTTTATTTCGGTCCGCCCATTTATCCAAATACGGAATATAAGATTACGTCATTCTTTTGGCATCCTGGTGCCTGATTTCAGTGTTTTACAAGTCGCTTATTCCGTCTCTAAATTAACTTTCTCGTTGGTGGCGCTGTCCAGAATGAGAAAAAATAATAAAAAAATAAGAGACCTGTGGCAAGTCTAGGAAGCGTTGTTCACGGCATTGGACTGCAGCGAAAAATGATTTCCCCATCACTAATGGAACAGGCCCACGTCATGCTTGGCTGATTAGTTTTGATTTACATTTCGCAAGTCTAGTGCCATACGCAGCAAAAGTCTATTTCTAGTGTTGTTGTAAAATGCATTTCAAACCAGGCTGGTTTTTGATTTACGTTTTGAAATATAATTTGGAGAGGGCTTTTGATCAAGTCAGACCTACGTTTTGAATTTGAATTACATTTTAAAGAAATTTGAAAAATTCTAGTTTTGAAAAATTAGAACTTCATTTTGAAAAACTAGATCTGCATTTTGAGAGATTTACGCCTACGTTTTAATAAATTAGACATTGAATTTTGCAATTACATTTTGATTTTAACATTGATTTTTTGCTGCGTATGGCACCCCATAGTTACCAACTGCCTTAAGGCTCATGTGTCCTTACTCTATGTATCATACAATAGAGGGCTCACTCATAATCTTAAGTACCTTCATTACAATGTTATCTGCTGAACACTGAAAAATAATCTGTTAATCTTTAACGGGTTAAAATCCTACAGAAAGCGATTGTGCTCAAAATTAATTTCTTAGGATATCTCATTCTGAAAACGAGTGAACTAGGCCTAAATAATTACAGTAAATTCAAATTATGTCTGTATTTTTGTTTATATAATTATAATAATATACGCGAATTATTTTATAAGCATACAGTATATTTTTTTTTAAATCTATATTCTAGTGCGATACTAAGGAAAAAGCAGAAGAGCTTTTTAATGTTACGTTTTACGACTATTTCCTGAAATTTATTGATACCTAGACCCAGATCGGTAAGACATTGTTTTTACAATAAGGGGTAACATGCTTTCTTTCCAATCTGAGTGTGTGGCTTCATACAGAGACCCTAAAGGGACATTGTTAGAAAAAAATATTAAATTATTTCGAGGAAACGAAACCATTTCGAGGGAACGAAATTATATTTCAAGGAAACGAAATATTATTTCGTTCCCTCGAAATCATTTCAGTTCCTTCTAAATATTATTTCGTTCCTTCGAAATATTACTTAGTTCCCTCGAAATATTATTTTGTCCCTCGAAATATTATATTGTTCCCTCAAAATAATATCATTTCGTTCCCCCGAAATATTACTTCCGTTCCCCAGAAATATTATTTCGTTCTCTCGAAATGTTATTTTGTTCCTCGAAATAATATTATTTCGTTCATCTCTCGAAATAATATTTCGTTCCCTCTAAATAATATTCGTCCCCCCGAAAAATATTTCTTATATCGTACGCCTGTAGTTAGATTAACCACTCTAGACTGTTTATTGGAAATGAAACTATTTATTCATAACAATAAATGGAATATTAATGAGGGTATATAAACTATAATTATGAGAGTACTGTACATAAACTATAATTATGCGGGTACATATATATGGATAATGCTGAGTATATTAATTGTACAATACGGGAATAATAATAATAATAATAATAATAATAATAATAATAATAATATTAATAATAATAATAATACAAATAATAATAATTATTATTATTATTACTATTATTATTATTATTATTATTATAATACTGGTATAAACGTAAGTGAGGTCATGAAATTTTAGTATTCGTTTTAGGTATATATTTTGAAGAAATAGCGTAATTCGAGAAAAAAATATAAGCATGGAAACTGAAAGAATTGCACGAGAAATCAATTCAGCGTTTGTAGCATATAAACTAGGTAATGATATGGAATAAATAGAGAATATGAACTGTAATTTTTTCAAATATTGGGAAAAGATGTATAAAGCGTCTTTATAATTTGACAAGGGAAGTATTGCTTGATTCAAATGAGAATATTGAGACGTTTTTTTAAAGACGTATTAACAGAAATGTTTATTGATAATATAATAAACTGGGGCCATATAATTATTGTTTTTTGTGTTTGGATCGAAGTTAGCTGTGTTATGTAAAGATAGAAACAGAACTGATTTGATTGATCAAGTAGTACAGAGTGTAGACAAATTCGTGGAGACGGAATTTTTGGAATGGATTGTCTGCTTAGCTATTCTTTTACTTATTTCTTTAATTAATTTATCTTTCACACTTTGTTCTGCACCTCCGAAACTGCCGGGATGTTTAGGATCGTAATACACTTTTCTCAATTTCTCGTCTATACTCATTCCTCTCACACAATCAAGTGAAACGAGACAACTAAATCGAAGACAAATAAAGATTTAAATTTCATTCATTTTTCCATAGATTTATTTACAAACATACACACTATTGAAAATGATCACAATAGAACATCACAGAATACTAATAATAATAATAATAATAATATGGTATATTTAAGAGCTCCAAGCATTTAAAAGTTTATCAAATAAATGAATGTCGGCTTGAATCAAATGCAAGAAATGATGGAATGTATCCTCGCTTCTAGAAAGACCTTGTCGATCGAGCCATTGATCATACGTACTTGATCATCTATATAATTACCATATACAATTTGTTCGAAATATTTGCTTAATTGTTCGTATCTGGTCATCATTAAACACATCTTTAGTCTATCTGACTCGCTCTGTCGAATTCGCATCCATAATTTTGTAATCTCTTTAGTACAACTAAACAATGTTCAATGTATATTAGTCTCCGTAATTTCTTTTACCATCATATTATCATCTTGGACATCCTGGACGATTCTTTCCTGCTCAAACACACTGTCTTCATATATGGTGTCAGGATTCGCCGCCAGGTAGCAATGGTAGTCAGGATTACTTAGGATTTCTTCTTCAGTAATACGAATGATTTGATTTGGTATATCGTCATTTAGCGAAATAGATCTACTTACCGGATCATTCATAGGAAGCTCGTCATCGCTGCTAATCACGATTGGTTCATTATTTCTCAAGTACACCTCATCATCACTTCTGCTGCTTATAATAATTGGTTCGTCATTTAAAGACGTAAGATCAATCAAAGGAATCTCGTCATCACTGATAATCAGGATTGGGTCCTCGTTGATTTCTTGAGTATTGTATGAAGAGCAAGCCATACTTATCGATGAAGTAATCCACATACACTTCTTAAATCATAATAATAATAATAATAATAATAATAATAATAATAATAATAATAATAAGCTACATTTATACAGTGCCTCTATGCGCTTTACATAAAATTATAGAAATTATAGAAAAGATGTTGAATTTACAATATAATACTTCTTCATACTGATTCAACCAATTGTACTGGATATATTGGAATTTTGCATCGTCGTCTTTTTTTTCTCCTCTGGGCGTTGTACGATCATCTTTTTTTCCTCAGCTTGTTTTCTCTTTCCGCCATCATCATCTTCATCCGTACTTACCAATTGTTTAACGTGTTTTCCCGCTCAGTGTTGTACTATAATGTTTGCATTATAAAACCACTTCGACGGAACGAAATAATATTTAGTTTGAACGAAATTTTATTTCGAGGGAACGAAATTATATTTCAAGGAAACGAAATATTATTTCTTTCCCTCGAAATCATTTCAGTTCCCTCGAAATATTATTTAGTTCCCTCGAAATATTATTTTGTCCCTCGAAATATTATATCGTTCCCTCGAAATAATATTATTTCGTTCCCTTGAAATATTATTTCCGTTCCCCAGAAATATTATTTTGTTCCCTCGAAATATTATTTTGTCCCTCGAAATAATATTATTTCGTTCTCTCGAAATAATATTTCGTTCCATCTAAATAATATTTCGTCCCCTCGAAATAATACTTCGTCCCCTCGGAATAATATTTCGTAAATCGTACGCCTAGTTAGATTAACCACTCTAGACTGTTTATTGGAAATGAAACTATTTATTCATAACAAATAAATGGAATATTAATGAGGGTATATAAACTATAATTATGAGAGTACATAAACTATAATTATGCGGGTATTAATTTATATATGTGGGTATAAACTTTCATAATGTTGATATATTATCAGAGAGAGCATACACATATCTGAGTCTGTCTCTTATACACATCTAGATGTGTATAAGAGACAGTCATCTAGTTATTATTATCAATACTAATGCTACTTATGATATTTTTTTAATTATAATTATTAGGCCTATTAATATTTATATAATAATATAACAAAATTATTAATTTCAATACTAGGCCTAATTGTTATTTTTTGCCAATTGCTTAAATATTTTTCATTATTTTCTATTATTATATATATATAATAATAATAATAATAATAATAATAATAATAATAATAATAATAATAATAATAATAATAATAATAATAATAATAAGGAACTTGTAATTTCACTCTACAGGCTGTTTCATGCACTAGGCAATCTTCAGGAGTGAAGGGAATTTCAAATTTGACGTGTATATGTAGAGTTGGGCCGGTGTAGATGCAAATTAGGTATTATGTGTTTTTGAGTAGGAATTTGGCACGGTGTCTGCATTTTGAAAGGAGTTCGTGCCTTTTGTTCAAAGTACATTGTTTGTCTGCATAAATTATATGAAACTTTTCTGCGTTGCATAGATTGCATCGCTTTGTTTTGGGTGAGTAGGATGAGGCTCTATCAATAATGGACCATTTGATATTGTATTGTGTTTTGCTGTCTTTTAGTTTCCATATGAACTTTGAAAGTTCTGTGCTGTTTCTGTGTTTTGGTGCATTGAATGTGTGCTTATGATTTGTATATCGGGTTTTAAATGCGGTATCTGTGAGCCCGATGTAATGCTTTGATTCTCCGTTTGTTGTGATTGTAACTTTGTAAATAATTGAGGAGGTGAGGCAGTTTCCCGAGAGTGGGCAATCTTCTTTAATCCGACAGTTGCATAGTTTGGTCGGTGTTTGTTGTTTGGTGTGGAGAAGGTGATTGTTGTGGGCTTTGATGGTGCTGCCCATGTTTCTTGTGCAACTGTAGCTAACATTTACGTTGTTCTTGTTGAACAATTTGTGGAGGATGCTGTCTTTGTGGAAGTGCTTTTTGACCAGGTTATATTATATTATTATAAGTGAGGTCATCTAATTTTAGTATTCGTTTTAGGTATATATTTTGAAGAAATAGCGTCATTCGAGAAAAAAATATAAGCATGGAAACTAAAAGAATTGCACGAGAAATCAATTCAGCGTTTGTAGCATATAAACTAGGCAATGATATGGAATAAATAGAGGATATAAACTGTAATTTTTTTCAACTATTGCGAAAAGATGTATAAAGCGTCTTTATAATTTGACAAGGGAAGTATTGCTTGATTCAAATGAGAATATTGAGACGTTTTTTAAAGACCTTTTAACAGAAATGTTTAGTAATAATATAATAAACTGGGGCCGTATAACTATTGTTTTTGTGTTTGGATCGAAGTTAGCTGTGTTATGCAAAGATAAAAACAGAACTGATTTGCCATTGATCAAGTAATACAGAGTGTAAACAAATTCGTGGAGACGGAAATTTTGGAATGGATTGACTGCTCAGCCATTTTTTTACTTCTTTCTTATTAGTAATATTAATTCATCTTTCACACTTTTTTAAAGTCGTTCTGCACCTCCGAAACTGCCAGGATGTTTAGGATCGTAATACACTTTTCTCAATTTCTCGTCCATACTCATTCCTCTCACACAATCAAATGAAACGAGACAACTAAATCGAAGACAAATAAAGATTTAAATTTCATTCATTTTTCCATAGATTTATTTACAAACATACACACTATTGAAAATGATCACTATAGAACATCACAGAATACTAATAATAATAATAATTAATAATAATAATAATAATAATAATAATAATAATAATAATAATAATAATAAAACATGGTACATTTAAGAGCTCCAAGCATTTAAAAGTTTATCAAATAAATGAATGTCGACTTGAATCAAATGCAAGAAATGATGGAATGTATTCTCGCTTTTAGAAAGACCTTATCGATCGAGCAATTGATCATACATACTTGATCATCTATATAATTATCATATAAAATTTGTTCGAAATGTTCGCTTAATTGTTCGTATCCGGTCATCATTAAACACGTGTCTTTAGTCTATCTGACTCGCTCTGTCGAATTCGCATCTATAACAGTCTCTTTTAATCTCTTTAGTACAACTAAAAAATGTTCAATGTATATTAGTTGCCGTAATTTCTTTTACCATCATCTCATCAGCTTGGAAATCCTGGACGATTCTTTCCTGCTCAAACACACTGTCTTCGTAAATGGTGTCAGGATTCGCCGCCAGGTAGCAAGGGTAGTCAGATATATCGTAGGCCTACGTAGGATTATTTAGGATTTCTTCTTCAGTAATACGAATGATTTGATTTGGTATCGTTATTTAGCGAAATAGATTTACTTGCCGGATCATTCATAGGAAGCTTGTCATCGCTGCTAATCACGATTGGTTCATTATTTCTCAAGTACACCTTATCATCACTGCTGCTACTTATAATTATTGGATCCTCATTAAGACGTAAGATCAATCAAAGGAATCTCGTCATCACTGATAATCAGGATTGGTTCCTCGTTCATTTCTTGAGTATGAAAAGCAAGCCATATTTATTGATGAAATAATTTAGTTCAACTTCGATGAAGAATACTGATATAGTTTTAGAGCTCAGTGGTTTCGTAAATATGAACGATTTTCGCATCAGAAAGTAGAGCCTAAATAGAGTCTCTAATTACCGGCATATATTTTTTCCTTATCAATCCACATACATTCATACTGATTTAACCAATTGTACTGGTTATTGGAATTTTGCATCATCGT
The DNA here is from genome assembly GCF_011630105.1 of Anneissia japonica. NCBI lineage: Eukaryota > Metazoa > Echinodermata > Crinoidea > Comatulida > Comatulidae > Anneissia > Anneissia japonica. The sequence continues at coordinate 43,940 of NW_022684332.1, read as the reverse complement.
CTTTTTTTCCTCCTCTGCGCGTTGTACCATCATCTTTTTTTTTCCTCAGCTTGTTTTCTCTATCCGCCATCATCATTTTCATCCGTACCATTACCGCAAACATCTTCACCAGTAAGTTCCTGTAACATGTATTCAACTTTATTGGCTTGCCGTAACATCTCAATCTCTCAACAACACAAGTCGTTGTTTAATAGTTTGTCGTAAAAAAATGTATGTCTCTCGATTTAAAATATGCTTGAACCCTTTTGTTTGTAAATTCTGTACCTCTATCTATATGAATTTTTAAAGGCTTTCTTTTGCCTACTAAAGTAACTAAATGATCGCTCGCAAATATGTTAAATTATTATTTAATTTATCGTTCATATTTCCTTATAACACACAGTTTTCTTACGTCCATGTTATCGAAATCCATTTCATCTTCACCATCGCTATTATCGTCGTTATCCTTATATTATCTTGATCTCTTGTTACCTCGCACAGGCTAAAACATAAGAAAAAAGATATATTAAAATATAACATAATATAGTTAATATTGTATTAATTATTACCAAAAATCAGAAACTTAACTTACCATTTGTATAACGTGTTTTCCTGCTCCGTATTGTACTATATAACGTTTTGATCGTTTTCTTCAATTTCTTCGTTTTCATGTTCATAAATCATCTTCATATGTTTTCCTTGACCATGTCGTCTCACACTATTATCTTCCTCTTCAATTTTTTCGTCTTCATCTTTGTAAATCATTTTCTTATGCCTTCATTGTCCATGTCGTCTCACTATGTTATCGTCTTACACAAAAGTTTACTGTGCATACCTAAGCTTAATTGACCATGTCTCTGAATTTCAAATAAAGCCTGTTCACAAGCAAAATGTATGTTATCATCAGTATCTTCATTTTCGTCATTGATACCATTTACAAATTCAAACTGTAATAACAGAAAAAAGAAAAATATTTTACCTAACGTAAGATTAAATGCTATCTACGTAAAACATAAAAATCAATTTCAATAAATTGAAAAAATACTAACAAAACGGTACCTACCAATTCTTCTTCATAAAATCCAATATCTAATTGTTCTTCGTTAAGATCATCCTGTTGTCTCTTTAATTCTTAAAAATTCAATCTGTGAAAAAAATAAATGCATTCACACATACTGTTCTATTCTGTAATCAAAATAATTATACCAAGAAAAAAATAAATAAAAAATAAATACATAAAATTTACAACTTACCAATTCATCGATATGGTTTAGTAATATTCGTGTGAGTTCATCTTCGAAGATTGGTATTACATATTATTAATTTAATTAGTGTGTGTATATATATATGTACATAT
>NW_022684332.1:40306-42547 GCF_011630105.1 Anneissia japonica | reverse complement strand
ATATAATATGTGTACAATTGATTGAACTTAAAACTGAGAACATTGAAAGCATTTTTGTTACAATACGACCCAAATGCTTACCTAGATCTATTAGTAACATCACTATTGCTGCTGTGTACCATCGCTCTCCCTCTAGCGCCAATGATTTCATTATGTGTAATCACATTTCGAATAACCTTGACTTTATCCGCACTAAGCATCCTGATACCGGAATTTTCATACTAGGAGACTTCAATAGAATGAAAGATGCTCAACTGAAGCAATTCCCGTTAAAACAGATTGTTAAGGATTGCACTAGGGAAAATGCTATACTGGATTTAATGTATACATCCATAGAAATTTCTATGAAACACCATACACTGAACCTGGACTGGGTCTGTCCGACCACTTAGTAGTTCTTTGCAGGCCTAACCTAGTGAGTAAAAGGGTACCACCAACTAAGTCGTACCAGTATAAGAGGAAAGTCAACAATCAAGCAAAGGAACTGTTTGAGCAAGATCTTACGAATATTCGTTGGCATGAGTTATACGCGCAAGCAACCTCTGCTGAGCAGTACGAATTCTTTGCTTCTCGGATCAGAACTCTTGTTGAAAAACACTTTCCGCTTATCCAAGTTGTTCGCACTAATGTTGACAAGCCATGGGTTACAAGTTACTACAAATCCTTGATCTTCAGACGTCAAGCTGAACTCAAGAAAGGCAACATGATTGAATTCAGGAAACTCAGAAATAAAGTAAACAAAGCCTCTAAAAAACTTAGACGCAGATACTATGAAAAGGAAGTTTCGCAGCTCTACAAGGTTGATGTGAAATCATGGTGGAGTAAGACCAATAGATTATTAAACAGCCCTCTAAACTACTTGACAAACAGTCTATGTAATGGTAACCAACAAGAATTAGCAGAAAAAGTGGCTAAATTTTTCAATTCAGTCACTGATGATTTTGAACCCCTTCAAAATCCTACTGTTGCCCCTCTTAATACACCTGTCTTAGACAATTTCATCATAACGCATGATCAGATATATGTCAAATTAAAAGCTCTAAGTGTAAACAAATCCCCAGGACCTGAAAGTATACCCACATGGGTCTTGAAGGACTTTGCCAACATTTTAGCAAAGCCTCTTTGTGCAGTTGCTAACTCCAGTTTACGTGAATCGTGTGTCCCTCACGAATGGAAAGCTGCAACTATTGTCCCTATCCAAAAAGTTAATCCTCCCACATCCATTGAATCTGACCTCAGACCAATTTCTTTAACTTCTGTATGTGGGAAAATAATTGAAAGTATTATTGGAGAAATGCTTTTAAATTAAATTCAGGACAAGATTGATTTAAATCAGTTCGGCTGTATGAAAGGTGTATCAACAGTTGATGCCCTTATCTCAATAATGTTCAAATGGTTTGAAGCTGCAGACCAAGGTAATGAGACCCGAGTCCTGCTTTTAGACTACAAAAAAGCATTCGACCTTATTGACCATACGATTGTAATTGAAAAACAAATTAAATGTTAGTACAACTTTAGTAAATTGGATTCATGCTTTCCTAAGCCATAGAATGCATAGAGTACGTATTGGCGATCACTTCTCGAGATGGCTAAGTCCGAAGGGAGGTGTGCCTCAGGGGTCCTGGCTCGGGCCAGTTCTTTTCATTATCTTCATTAATGACCTTAAAGTTAATCTTCCTATTGTTAAATACATGGATGACACCACGGTGTCAGAAAAGATTTCTAGTAAAAAACCGAGCACCTTTAAAAATGTCAGTGAGGAAATCTGTAGCTGGTCCACTAGCAACAGAATGAAGATTAATGAAAAGAAAACTAAGGAAATGCTAACTAGCTGTAAACGTGTAAAATCACAACCTCCAATGATTCAGATAAATGGTGTTAATATTGGCAATGTTAGTCAATCTAAATTGCTAGGTGTTACGATCCAGGATGACCTAGGATGGGAAAGCCATATTCAATCTATTGTATCCAAATGTAATACAAGAATCTACTTTTTAAAACAATTACGCAGATGTGGCCTTAATACCCTCATCTTGCGTCACTATTATTGCAGTGTTATTAGGTCAGTCGCTGAGTATGCGTGCCCTTTGTGGTTTCCTGGCACCACTCTCAAACAACAACAAATCATTGAAACAATTCAAAAGAGGGCTATTAAATGCATTCTTCCAGGAATGTCATACGAAAATGCTCTTCTTTTACTAGGCCTATCTCCACTTAAAGACAGATCTCTTATACACATCT
>NW_022684332.1:32411-38079 GCF_011630105.1 Anneissia japonica | reverse complement strand
CGTATTCATCATGTTACCGATGAATTTATTTAAAATTATAACAAAAATTAAATTGAAGAACAATCCGATGTAATTAATACGAAAACCCAGTAAATAGTCAACCTCCTACCGGAGATTATTTAGAGGGCACTGACAAAAAAGAGATAGACCCAAAGACGATAAATTTATTTCTTGTTTTGTATCTGATAACCCTAAAAAATATTGGTATAAAATATACTCGAGTAAAACTATTTGCACAGTAAAAGGTTTCACGCTTAATTTTAAAAATTCACAGAAGGTATATTTCGTAACTGTTACCAATATGATTAAAGACATTGGCCCAGGGAAAACACTACATCCAACTCTAATTGGGTAACCAAGAAACCCAAATCAAGAAAAATTGTAAATGAAACCTCAACTAAAGACTATAGAATAGTATGATAAGGGAATAATTATTGATGAATTTAAAACTGTGCTGAATGGATATGTTTGGTAATACTTTTCACTTTATCTATTATTGCAGATATTTTTATTCATGTAAAAATTAAAAGTGTTTGTGTAAACTTAAAAAAGAAAGTATATATAATGTCAATTATTGTAATTACTTCTGTATATATTGTAAATTATTGTAATTACTTTTGTAAATATAAGAGAAATATTTTATTTTTGTAATGTCTAAAGATATTATTGTATATTTTTAAATTAATGGTATTACTTTTGTAAATATAAGAGAAATATTTTATTTGTTGTATACTATAATTATACGACAGATTGATGAAATCTGCTTTGCTTATCGATGAAACAGAAACATAAATCTTTTTCATTATTTGAAATTATTTCTTTACCGATCGTGGAATAGATACACATAGTACTTAACATACAATTTACTTTCTTGACACGAATTTTATTTTCTTTATATAAAACTTATTTTCTTGACAAAAATCATATTTTCTTTACATAAAATTTTTTTTCTGTACACAAATATTTCGTTTAATACATTTTTATTTCTTAATGTATATGATTTTACATTGTTTTTTACATAAAATGTATTTCCTTTACACGGTTTCATTTCCTTTGCATAAAAATTAATTTACTTTACATAAAATTTATTTTCTGGACACGAAATTTATTTTCTTGACACGAATTTTATTTTTCTTACATAATATTAATTTACATTACATAAACCTTTACCTTTTTAACATTCAGAAGTTTAAAATTATATTTTCTTTAACCGAATGGTTTATAAGTGTTATATAATTTATTCCAATATTAATTTGTAATTTTAATATTTTCCATGTATTTTAATAAACTTCAATGTGTTCTGCAATTTAGATTAATCTCTTCATCTTATTTGTAAATAAATCTCTTTAAACTTTTTATTAACATGCAGTTTGTAAATATAAGAGAAATATTTTATTTTTATCTTTTCAATGAGTTTGTTTTACAGTATATTTTATGTTTAGTTCTACTGTTCCTTAATATCTTGCATTTGCAGGAATCAATGTGATATTTATTAATTCAGTGATTACAATTTAACTAGGTTTATATTTTACAGTTTTTACAATTCCTTATTTCCGCATTTCAAATGAATACGTCCTTCAAAAGTAACAAAATAATCGGCTATGGAACTGTATTTATCATAGCATTGTTTACCAACTCTATGATATGGACAATTTTATTTTTCTATGCCGAGAGTATTTTGAATATATTTCTTTAAAGTATTTTGAGTTATTTTTTCTAATTATTATTTGTTTGGATTATTTTTATTATATTCTTTCTGTTTTGATTGTATCCGAGGATATCATAGATCTTACTATATATTTTAAAATGTAAAAATAGGTATTAGGCCTATGAATACAATTTCTATTTTTGCGGTATAATAACTCGCTTTTAATTTTTGCACACATCATCGCAATCATCATCATCATCATCATCATCATTGTCGTCAACTTCGCCTACATCATCACCATCAGTATGTCTGTCAATATAATCATAATCACACCATAGTCAATATCATCAGCCTTTGTAGTATCATAATCACCTCCACCATCATCCTCACTTTGATTTTCATCATCACTACCATACCGTGGTCACTATCATCAACATTCATCTCATAGTTGTCTTCACTAACATCAATACCATCACTACGGTTGCCAAAATAATCATAATCACTACCATAACTACTATCAACAACATTTGTAGCATCCTTATAACATATACCATCATCCTCACTTTGATCACCATCATCAATATCATAGTCACTATCATCAATATCCATCGTAGTTATCATCTTTGTTATTATTATCATCACCAACAGCAGCATCCTCATCATCACCACTGATACTTTGCATAATCCATCAATATTGTTTATTATCTTCTTAAACATTATCACCATCAACAGTATCATCATCATCCTCATCACAAACGCCATCATGGTCGTCTTCACCATTGTAACCAGTTTCAATTATGATTTTACCCTCTGATATTATCAGAATTTTCGGGTCGTAGTATATCTAAAACTTATTATCAGTTTTTTCTTGCTGTTGTTGTTTTGTATCTACTCCACTACCAGCATACAATATAAATTTAAATAATAAGCAAGAATAGATTTTCATTTATTTTTGGCAAACTAATAATATACATATCGTCATAAAATTTACATTTACAAATTCATAAATTAAGAGTTTTTAGCTTAGCAAACGCTCTTCAAATAATAGAAATTACATCATTGGGAAGCGCATCGATATATTTATTGGTAACTTTAGACGTGAAATATCTCTACATCCTCGATTTTAATGTTCTATTGAATCTCTCTCAACAACACTAGCCTTTGTTTCATTGTTTGTCATAAAGAAATGTATGTCTTGTGATTTAAGATATGCTTGGTCCTTTTTGTTTGTAAATTTTGAACCTCTATCTGTATGAAATTTTTTAAAGGCTTTCTTTTGCCCGATAAAAGTTTCTTCATAGCATCCAACATTGTATCGGAAGATTTGTTCTTAATAAGGATAGCCCACGCATATTTCGATAATACATCGGTACATGTAATAAGAAATCTATATTGTTTATTGTAGCGTTGTAGTGTTGTTAAATCCACGAAATCTAATTCCCATTGCTCATCTATTGCTGTTACATAATAATAATAATAATAATAATAATAATAATAATAATAATAATAGTAATACATTGTATATTTAAGAGCTCTAGGCATTTAAAAGTTTATCAAATAAATTAATATCAAATAGTCATACAATTTTGTTTTAGAATCAAATACGGTAGCTTTTCATTTATTTTGTTTCTATCAAACTAATAATATACATATCATCATAGAATCTACATTAATTTACAAGTTCGTGAATTCAGTGTTAGCTTAGCAAATATTCTTCAACTAATCGCTTAAATTTCGTTTTGGTATGGTCGAATAATGACATAACGCTTCCCACTTTGAGCAAAATTGTATGAAGTTGTTTGATCTGATCACTATTTTGGATGATAAAACCAGTATTCCTGATTACATGGGTCGGTATCTAGGCCTACAAGAACATCGGAATATGGGACCGTGTTAGTTTTTTCATTGTAATTTTCTTCTGACGCTGAACTGCATTCATCTGCGCATTGTATCTTTTTTTCCTCAACTTGTTTTCTCTTTCCGCCATTATCATTTTCATCCGTACTATTACTGCAAACATCTTCACCATTAAGTTCTTGCAACATGTATTCAACTTTATTGGCTTGTCGTTTAGTTATGGATTTCCTAAATTCTTCTTGACTTTTAAATTTCTTTTCTTTGTATTTGTTTTCTACAATCTGTTTCATAAAACATTTATGATCGTAGGAAACGTCTATCCTACAAACCCTACAAAAGTAATTATCGCATCTATGACCCTTACGAAGAATACGGTTACATGTTTTACACGACTTTATTTTTTGACAAGTTGATGTTTTATTCCGTTTTACGGTTGTTTTATGATTATTAAAGCATTGCTGATTTTTTAAAAGTATGTTACAGTCTACACATTCTACAAAGTAATCAGAATTAACAGAGGCTGTACAATCATTAGATTTACATAAATTACACACATATTCACATGTATGTTTAAACTTGTTATTATACCCTTTTAAACATTTGTTGAAGAAATACCTAATACTAGAAATCAAATCAAAATGATTATCATGAAGATATAAATAAATTTGCTTTTGTTTGATTTCTCCACTAAATATAACAGTATTTAAATTATCTTTAGAAATAACAATGAGTTGATAATTGGGAATACTCGTCTGAAACGCTTTTAATTTGTTAATGCCACAGGGTCCCTCTCTAACCCCAGCATTTCTCAACAAATGGAGAGCAGCCCTTCCCTGTTCACATCGGCCCTTTCTCAAATTATCCCATCTTTGTCTAATATTAATTGTATCCTCAATCATTGAGATCCCGGTGACGATCCCTCTGGCACAACAGATATTCTCATCCAACCCATTGTTAATTCTAATGAGACATCTACCCCCCAAATTCTTTATCAATTCCTTTTCTTACCCTACCACCCCTATAGGCATTCTAAAATGCAAAACGTTAATTTTTAAAGTTTCATTAACAAATATATCTGCTCGAGATTGTAAGACTTTCATTATAGCATTAAAAACAACTTCAGGGGTCATGTGATCCCTACGACCGAAAGGTGCGCTTCGCTCATTGGTTGATTTCAGTCAGACGTCACACGTACCAGAGAATGTTTTGATCTTTTCATTATACGTTATTATTCGTCAGACTTCAACGTGACTGGGCCTGTCATTAGAAAAACTCGCTATGCGTCATCAGTTTGAAAAACTCGCTATGCGTCATCAGTCAGCTTATCCTTTTTGGAACACTCACATTCTCAACAGTTCTTTTCATAGCTACTTAGATAGGCGAGACATACATATAATTCACACACATCCTTGACAAAATGTTTTGAATAGAAAAATAGTTGCTACAAGACTTGAGGCTATCCCCAGCGAAACGTTGATTAGAGGAGTCTCTGTAAATCCTATTGTGTTCAGTATACGATTGATCGAAATTTTTCTGAAAATATATAAATAAATAAATTGGTCTAAATAAAATAAATAAATAATTAGTATATATAAAATATATAGAGAGAAACAAATTGCAGTTTGAATTTATTAATCAACGATTGTTAACACCAAGGTAATTCAACAAAAGGACGCACATCTCCGCTCTCGAACATAGCGCGTGCGTACAGTCCTTTGATCTTTACTGTGGCATCGACAATCCGATACTAGTTGCGAGTACATATGCAAGCAAAATGATATGAAGTGAGAACACTGTAATATCAATTATGAAAGATTAGTTGCTCATATGAAAAGTGAAATGCTAGCCAAATTTAATGCTTACATTCTGTCTCTTATACACATCTAGATGTGTATAAGAGACAGGTGTATTGGCAGTGTTGGTGGTCAACTGGGTACTTGCTGTTGGTCTTAAAATATGCAAAATTGAGGATTTAAAAATGGGATAAGAAGAACAGAAATATAAAAGCTTGATAGCGCTGCACCTTATCCATGACAGTTTCACTTACCCTCCCACCAAGGTTTTCAGTTATTATGACCCACCCTCTTAATATGCAAAATTGGTAAATCAAATTCAGTGATGTATATTTTTAATGTTGAAATGAAGAATATATTTCAGTCTAAT
>NW_022684332.1:31153-32379 GCF_011630105.1 Anneissia japonica | reverse complement strand
GTTAGTGCAAAATATCATTAGGCCTTTGTAATCACCGCACGACGCGCGACTAACATGGCAACTAACACGCGCGTGGGTAAATCGTCACGTACGCTGACGGTTTATGGTCTGGGTACTATGGTTTTTGTGACGTTCAGCGTGTAGGGACGCACGTGCGCCTAGAATGTCGATGCCAGAGTTATAACCTTTGATGTCCCGAGATGTGCGTCCTTTTGTTGAATTACCTTGTTAACACGAGCAAATGTGACTTACCCATCCTCCTTTCAAATTAATCCATTCCAAAAATTCCGTCTTCACGAATTTGTCTACACTCTGTATTACTTGATCGATCAAATCAGTTCTGTTTTTATCTTTACATAACACAGCTAATTTCGCTCCAACCACAAACACCATAATTATACGGGCCAAGTTTAAGATATTATCACTAAACATCTCTGTTAAAACGTCTTTTAAAAACGTCTTAATATTCTCATTTGAATCAAGCGATACTTCTCTTGTCAAATTATAAAGATGTTCATCGCATGCATTATACATCTTTTCGCAATATTTTATATTCTTCATATCGCCTAGTTTATATGCTACAAACGCTGAATTGATTTCTCGTGCAATTCTTTCAGTTTCCATGTTTATATTTTTTCCTCGAATAACCTCAGAGTTGGTAGTAACAGTTGATTCGGTTTTTCCGGACATGTTTGAAAAAATAATTCAGATAAAAACGCACCTGACGTAGAGTAACACGAACTTATAGTAGTTTATTTTTGTTGTAATGGAAAGATATCAAGGTATTCCCATGTGTCCTTATTTTATAGAGACCATCAACAAACATACGTTAATTCAAGTATTTTATTATATATTATCATTATTATAGTCCTAATTATTTACGAATATTTTAATTTTCATAATAATAATAATAATTTGCGATTTGTATAGCGCCTCCCGTTAGACCAACCTCGAGGCGCTTCACAACAACGGAAGGAAACGGACAAGAGAATAAAAAAAACTATGAACCTAGACTAACAAAGAAAAAAGAAAACGCCTAAACGAACCAAACCAACACCGCACCGTTTATCGTCAATTTAAGGCGTAAAGCCCGCCGATGCATGACTCACATGTGCTCAAGTGATGGCGGTGTCTAGCTAAGCAGTTAAAAGAAGGGGGGAAAAAATATTTTATTACTACCATTATTTTAAATATATTATTTTACAACTGTTATTAAAACATACCCC
>NW_022684332.1:21654-31125 GCF_011630105.1 Anneissia japonica | reverse complement strand
CAAAGAATAAACAAACGTCACTCAGACATCACGGACCCGTACATATCACGATTTTCTTTATTAACCCGCCCTTATCTCGATGGACACGTTGCTCATTGTTTAATCTAACTAAGACGTCATGTACCCGGACTTGTCTGGGTACGTCTCTCATTGCCTAATTTCACTATACGTCATGTACCCTCAAATCTATCTATTTTCATTATTCGTCATACCATGGCCAGGCCTCAACGTGTTTGGAACAATCTTTTTGAAAACCCCGCTTCCGTTAATTCACTACTATATGAAATTGTGTAGAAAAAAAGATCGCCTTTTGGAATAGGAATTTACATTACATTGGAACAGGAATTTACATTAATATTTGTGATTTTTGAAAATCCCGCTTCCGTTAATTCACTACTATAGGAAATTGTGTAGAAAAAAAGATCGCCTTTTGGAATAGGAATTTACATTACATTGGAACAGGAATTTACATTACTATATACTATTTGTGAAAACAGGATGAGATCACCCTATGTAAGTTTTATATTATTATTATTCAACGAATCTTATTGTTTGTTTTCTCCCTAACTAAACTAGACCTACTGAAAACAAGTTAGAAATTTAGATTTGTATTTTCATTTACAAATTTTCAGCTAAGTTGAATACACTTTATCACAGGTTTTTTACATTACTAAGTTCATATTATTATTATTATTTAGCGTTGAGACATTCTCAACAAAAACAGTTCTTTTCAGAACTACTTAGATTGGAGGCTCAGTGGTACCCTATATTCTCATTATTATTTACACACCCGCATTATGCAAATTAATATATCAACATTATGGAAATTAATATTAATTTTATCAATATCGTTATTATTTACACACCCGCATAATGCAAATTAATATTTCAACATTATGGAAATTAATAAACAACCATATATAAATTAATATACCAGCATATGCAAATTAATATACCAGCATATGCAAATTAATATACCTGCAAAATATGAAAATTATTATGCCTGCATATGCAAATTAATATATCAACACTATAAAAATTCATACCCACATAATTATGAAATTATTATGTAATCATTCATGAATTATTAATGGTCTCAAGTGTCATACTTTCTACTGAAATAATATTTCGTTCCCTCGAAATATTATTTCGTCCCCTCGAAATATATTTCGTTCCCTCGCTCGAGGTATTATATCGTTTCCTCGAAATATTATTTCGTTCCCTTGAAATATTATTTCGTTCCCTCGAAATAATATTTCGTTCCCTCGAAATATTATTTCGTTCCCTCGGAATATTATTTCGTTCCCTCGGAATATTATTTCGTTCCTTCGAAATATTATTTCGTTCCCTCGAAATATTATTTTGATCCCTCGAAATATTATTTCGTTTCCTCGAAATATTATTTCGTTCCTTCGAAATAATTTTGAGGGCGCCCTTATAACTTTATGACGACCGTATCACAACTCACAGATGCCTGCTTTTTTCCTGTCATAGTTAAAAAGATATGAAAATGGATGTAGACGAAAGGAATTTATGCTGTAGTGACTTTTTAGTAAACTTTTTAGGACAGGTCTTATATTCATTTTCATCTTAAGATCATGACAAATCCCATCATTCCCTTATACTGGATTTAATCGATCTTACAGGGGGTTAACTGCTAGGCGATAACATAACGTCTAACCCCCGAGGGGCATAGACACAGAATGTTTGTGAATGGTTTGATCATGCTTAGAAAAGTGAACAGACAAAATTCATGAGTCATGCGTAATAGACTAGAAAAATAATCAAAAAAGAGGCCTAGAAATCAAGTTAGGGGGAGTGGAATGTTATAAGCAGTCAACATAGCCAGATCCTAATTAACCCGTCCTGGTCACCCTAGGCCTGTTGACACTTGATTTTTCACTTTGTATGTTTGAAAAATGGCCGCCAAATTTATCTAAAATGTGCATATAATTGGAACTAAATAAGCTACAGATATGATGTTGATGTCTAAACTAATAAATTTCTATACAGGCAACAAACCAGACATAAAAACTACTGTCACTCATGCCAGAATGGAGCATAATTCAAAAATAGGTGTTTATTTGTTTTAAAATAACCGCAAAATATACTTAAAATGTGCATAAAATAAGAATAAGTATATAAACTCACCAAAAGTAGTCATGTTTGGCATCGTTGGAAAGCTCTTCCGATGCTGAATAATGTATTGCAGTATACGTATATTAGAAACGGTGTAGTGTTTCATATAATGTCCCATAATTTCCAATTATGGCATATCATATTAACATTTGTGTAACTCGTGAGCTCTCGGGGTGGAGGGAGGGGGGTGCGCTCCTACTACTACCTAGCACATTATTACCAAGCCTTAAGTAACGCATATGCTTTCTGGGCGAAGTCCGAGTCCAAATGGGCCCTGGAAAAGCCACTATTTATACTTACAGTAACACTGATACTCAGCACTCTCCTACAACGGCTTAATAATACGTAACCGTTTCTATAATTTCCGGGGAAAAAAACAAATAGACCAAAATCCCACAAACACAATATTTGGCAGATTTATTAGAAGGGGTTCTATTAAGTATGCCCCAGGATGCCTCACTATGGAGGTCTGACCAGTTATGTAATGCCTGTGTGCTTTCTGGGGAAACGCTTACTTCCTCCATGTCCAAATGAGTCCCGGAAAGGCGATGGGCCCATAATTACTACCACCGAGCAATCTAATAATGCAACGCTTTTGACAAAATATTTTCTTTTAATTTTTTCAAAAATATATGAGCCCCGACGGCTGCATAACTACCTACCGTAAAATCCGCCTCCAACTTTAAACATGTCAATAAATAAAGAATAAAATACATGGTAATCCATCATAGTAGGCATATTATTAAATATTATACACAGCATGTTGAAATCGATTAAAATAATTTATACATTATAGGCCTACTAATAATTCGGATATTCGGATGATAAACGCCTGCATCATCATCAATTGAACCTTAAAGGACGATGGTCATTTTATTCAGATTGTCCTTATCATGTTTCAAAGCAACAAAATATTTGGTATCAGAGTGACACTTTATTAAAAACAATCAATGAATTTTGTTACTCAAACGTCTTTATATTGATATTTTCAAGCCTATTAGATGACCTGAAGAAAAAGTGATCCAGAAGTCGTAGGCTTACTGTACAACATATTATGATGAAAGTAAATTTTTGTCTGTCTCTGAATTTTTTTGAATGAACAGTATAATGTGTCTCTGAGATCGACTGTAAGACATATATCATAGTATATCCCGTAAAGGTTTAATGGGGGCCCTGTCGGCTTGGGGACCCCTTAAATTTTCCAATTGTTTTAAAAATGGAAATTATACTCGCATTTTAAATCTATGAGCCATTTCCGGCCACTTCGAGGTGCCGTATTCATATATGATCTTACCTTGGCCCCAACCATGCTGGGGCTGAGGTGGCATAGGTGTGTGAAAGTCCCTCCCTACCCACATTCGCTCTATTTTGAATACCTTGATCTGCAACTGATATCATATAATTTATTTCGTTGTTAAAAGCAATCTAGAATACAATGCCAAATATTAGAAAAACGAGCACATTTAAATTCCCACAATCAAAGTGGTGACCGGATCAAAAAGGGGCCCCAGTCTCAGGAAGCCACTGGGCCCAAGGGCTCATCGTTAGGCAACTGCCGGTGTAGTGCCCAATCACCACCAGAAGGACCTCACTGGAATCAAGTATTCTTCCTACTTTTGTGGGTTATTCTTGGTGTTTACACCGAATATATCCATCCACCCATAAGGGACAGATATAGAGAAAGAATTGTGTTTAGAAATGGTGGAGACCACAGAAATTTTAAAAAATAGCTTGCTTTGGAGTAGGCTTACAGTGACATCATGCTCCCTTCTTTCTGGTCTTTCTTCTCTCTCTCTTCTTTATTTTTTGGGGGGTTGGTATAGACCCGTGTCTCCTGGACCCACCCTGAAACGATTGATTGAATGATTGTTTGATAATACTTTTTATATTGGCAAAGCTAAGAAAATGCATGTGCATAGGCCTATGCATAGACCTAATATAAATATGTTGCACGCAAATATTCAGATTAAAAATGTGTGTGCAAAATACTTTTCACACAACATTTTTTGGCATTGTCTAAAAATTTAAGTCTTTTCATCCTTAACACTTATCTCTAGGGGGATTACCCACCCCGGTGTCACTTCGTGAGCAAAAATATTTTACTGATATGCATGGTGCTCCTAACATGGTTTCGGCCTGGGACCCACAACTCGTCCTTGCACCACTGGGAGGACCATGTCTATTAATGTTATAACAAATCAATCAGCCAATCAAATATATTATACAGCACGTAACATAACGGTACCATTGTTCATAGTTACAAGTATTTACTGTATGTAGAATCATCAATAAATAGGAAAACACAGCATACTGTATTTTCCTTGGCCACCATGAAGTAAGAGTGGGGCCCCTGGGCCTATCCGGGGTTCATTTGGACTCGGAGGAACTAAGCATTTCCCCAGAAAGCAGACTGGTGTACATCTCTGGTCAAACCTCCTTTGTAAAATGATGGGTCGTAGTTGAACTGACACCTTCTAATAAATCAACCAAGAGTGTGTTTGTGGGATTTTGTTCTATTTAATTTTTTTGAAAATTATAGAAAATGTTACCGTATTGTCAAGGCGTTTTAGTAGAGTGAGGAGTAGTACAGTAGTAAGAAGGGCTCGGACCCCGTGGCCCCTCAAGGACCCATTTTAACTGGGACTTGGCCCATAAAGCACATGCGTTATGCACGATTAAGGCTCAATAGTAAAATGCTAGTTAGTAGTAAGAGAACCGTATAAGAGACAGTCCGAGAGCAACTGGGTCCTGTTTAATTTTTAATAGTATGCCATAATCAGATTTACAGGACAATATATGAAAAACTACACAGTTTCTGATATGTATATCCCGGAAACATTGCTCATCATTGGCAGAGCTTTCAAATGATACCAAACACGACAACTTTTGGTAAGTTTGATTTTTTGACCTTTGACCTTCTGTGTCATGTGACTTTATATATTGGTCTTTATCGCTGTAAATATGTATTATGTTGTTTAGGTGTAGTGACAATAAATGATCAGTGTATAATTCTGGATTACATAGAACTGTACTAGTAGCTTATATACTCGTTCTTATTTTATGTACATTAAGTATATTTTGCGATTACAAATAAACACATATTTTTTAATTATGTTCCATTCTGGCTTGAGTGACGTCGTTTTTATATGTCTAGTTTGTTGCCTGTCTTGAAATTATGAGTTTAGACACCAAAATCATATCTGTAGCTTATTTAGTTCCAATTTTATGCACATTTTAGATAACTTTGGCGGCCATTTTGAAAAAAGGCCGCCATTTGTATACAAGGCGTAAAATCAAGTGTCAACAGGGCTTAGGGTGACCAGAAGGGATTAATTAGGATCTGGCTATGTAGATTGCTTCTAACATTCCACTCCCCCTAACTAATTTTTTCAGATTTTTTTCTAGTCTATAATTGTTATTCTTTCCATTCGCTTGTAAAAGTGGGGTTTTAAATATAGAAGATTGGTGAAAAGTGGGGGGGGGGCAATCGATATGATGTCCCCAACTTTGAAAAGTTGGGGGACGCGTCCCCCCTTTTCCCCACCAATCGACGCCCATGATTATGGTCATCATATTAGTGATGTTTCTAGAAGAGTGATTGTGTCCTGTTTTTTGGGGGTTTTTTTAGGCTAGTTATGGTTGGGCTTATAATTAATAAGGCTGAAGGCCTTGCTAGTCTCTCCTATTTGAGGCAAGGCTCAACGTAATATTTGGAGGTAGGTGTATATTGATATCCAGATATCGTACTAATAAATCAACATCTAATAAAATATCTCATAAAATAATAGTAATCGATAATTACATTGAATATACTGTATATGTTAGTAAAACAGCTTTTATGTGTTAATTTGGTAACAAATGTTGTGTTTCAATCTTATGTTAATTTACACATATACTTTTTTTTGCAGGTTTTTGGTGGTTGCCCACGATCCAGGTCATTGTCAGTTTAGAGCTTGATTGTGTTGCATGTTTCGTTTAGATAAATGGAGATAAGGAGCCTATAAGCTATCACATAATTACGATGACCTTCTACACCAACCCAGGGAACAGAGGGTGCACGTCATCGGATGACATCGGCCGATGACGAAATGATCTGAGATTAGGTCATTTACCTGATGAAGATACTATTTCGAAACCGGTTTAAATACTGTAGTGTTTAAACAAGTTTAAAAATTAAAAAGCATTTATTTAAATTTAATACTGAAAAGCATATTGTGGAAAAAGCATTTATTTAAAAAATTGAAAAGCATATTGTAGATAAAGCATAATTTATTTAAAGGGTTTAATACTGAGGAGCAGGAATGTATAAACCATTTTTTTAAACAGATTTAATTTCTGTGAGGCATGTTCTTCTTTTAGCCACTTTTTTAAAACAGTTTTAAATATTGAGAAAATATTAAAAGGTTTTAAATATTTTTCTGTTAAAACAGATTTAAATACTGTGAAGACTATTGTGAATAACTTTTTTTTACATATTTAAATACTGTGAAGCATATTGTGGTTAACAATAAAACAAGATCGACTACTAACATGTCTATTAGTATATTATTATGTTGTTTCGTAGCATTGTAAATAAATTTTTTTAATCCATTCTTATAAGCCACCAAATCATACATTTCTACCAACTTTTAATACTAAAACTAAAAATCAGTACACCCTTATGTGTACTGAAGTATCTATTGGTATTTACATGAATTGCATACTCGCAGCATTTTGCTTTCTATTAGAAACTGCTAGTATACTATGCTCTTTCTGCCGCGGAATTATGTGGACGCAACTCTTTCTACAGCCAAAAATGATTGGTCAGATTCGTTATCAAACATTTTTTAAGAATTAATTTTTAACAACAAATTGAATTCTAGCAGTAAATTAGATCTAAAATACATGGAATTTTTTTTTATGAACAATGTTATTTGCAGTGAAGCATATACGTACACACACACACACACCCGTGACACACACATACACACCCACGCACCCCACACACACATATATATATATATATATATATATATATATGTATATATATGTATATATATATATGTATGTATGTATATATAATGTAATAAAAAGTTTATTGGCTCTTTAAATTTATACATATACTATTATATACCTACATCAATTTTCTATTCCATAATATATTATACAAATCTTACTACATATCCTGTTTTATTTTTGTCTACTGTAGTTTATTTACTTGCAATTAAAGTCTTAGCATTAAGCTGGCTCAATAGCACCGCCCAAAAAACTATCGCTTACATAATCAATGTTATTTTGCCGACTTAATTGTAATTAATTTTCTCATTAACTTGTCACTGAACTTGTTTATTGTAGTCCAATCAACTGATTGTATCTATAACTTGGTTCCGATTGGTTAACCACATAGTATTCTTATGTATGTGTAAGATCTCGCAAGCTTCATCACTTTAACGTTGATAAAGGTAGCAGGAGCTAATGAAATACAATACCATACCTACTGTTACTATTTTAAGGTTATTATTATTATTATTATTATTAATTATTATTTCAGGTACAGGAAATACCATACTCTCAGCTTATGTTCTCTTGCAGTTTTCGATTTGTTTTAACCTGCCCACTTCAGTCCTCTAGACCTTGATCTTTTTTTTTTCATTGCGCAATTTGTACATTTATTTCTTTTTTTTGTATCAATTTTCAATAACAGAAGATATTAGTTTTCATCCCTCTATTTGTGAATTCATTTTTATTGAAAGTAATAGGCCTTATTTAAAAAACAGTGTTGTTGGTACAGTCTAGATCACCATGCCTTGACCCAAAAAAAATTACTAATGGAATTGACTATAACTTATCCAATTTATCAAGAGAGAATAAAATCGTATATATTCTTGGCGATTTAAACATTGATATTCTCAAACATGAATCTGACAGTGACTCCCGGCATTTGTTAACTCCCTGTTTATCAACCATTTCCTTTCCCGTATCCATGGACTATCTCACATCACCAAAACCACTGCTTCCCTAATAGATAACATTATCACTAATCAGTTGGATCATCACAACCGGGCTACTGTATAGTGATATTTCTCCCCATTTACCTATTTTTAATATTACATTCTTCCTTATATTGCACGTAGCTCAAATAATGATGAAAAGCATATGCCTAGTCTTCGAAAATTGAATTCTCTAGCACTTGAACAATTCCGTCACGAAGTTTCTGCCCAGCAGTGGCTCAATGTTGTTAACCCCCATGACCCTTATATAGCTTACACCAATCTTGAAAATACCTTCACTTTATGACAAACATTTCCCACTTCAAAACCATGCAAAAAAAGTAAAATCAAATCATGGATGTCTGATGGACTGCTTAAATCCATTAAATATAAACAAATATTGTATGCTAAATTCCTTCACTGCCCCTCTACTTCCAACGAATTAGCCTACAAACAGTTTCGAAACAAGTTAAATTCTCTAATTATGACCGCCAAACCATTTTCATGCCACGTTTCTTAAAAATAGAAATTATATCAACGCTACCTGGAAGACCATTAATTCACTGCTAAATAAATCCAAAAATCAATCAAATACCTTCCTCAACTGCGACTGCATAATGACCCAAGATCCCCTAAAAATCACCAACGCATTTAACAAATTTTTTTGTAGAAATTGGACCATCCCTTGCGAGCAAAATTCCCCATGCCACCAAATCATTCAAAGACTTTATATCCAACCCAAAATTATTATTGTTTACTCCAGTTGCTGAGGCTGAAATTATCAAAATACTTCACCTCTACTTATAACTCTCCTGGTATCGATGATTTTCATGCTATACCCATTAAATATGTTGCCAAGTTTATTTCTTTCCCATTATCCAACATTTACAATCTCTCACTATCCTCTGTTGTGTTCCCAGACAGGATGAAGCTGGCGCGCATTACCCCTATATATAAGTCCGGTAATAAATCGCCCCATCTCAATTCTATCCATATTCTCAAAAGCCTTGGAAAGAGTCATCTACGATCGAATATTCTCATTTATCTCCAAGTATGACATCTCTATAATAAACAATATGGTTTCAGAAAGGTTCATAGTACATCCATGGCCATCATTGATCTAACAAATAAAATTGTTAATGCATTTGAAAATCGCCAGCTTTCTATCGGAATTTCTGTTGATCTTTCCAAGGCTTTCGGCACTATCGACCACAATATTCTTTTATATAATTATTTCAATACGGAATTCGCGGACCCGCATTCAGGCTCTTTAAATCTATCTAATCGTGCCCGTGTACCAAATATTGTAATTCAATTTCAAATTTCAGTTCAATTGCTTGTGGTGTTCCTCAATGTTCTTTAA
>NW_022684332.1:17937-21649 GCF_011630105.1 Anneissia japonica | reverse complement strand
CATTATTCGATACTGTTAATTCCAATCTCCTTTCCATGTCCCGATACTTTGCTGCGAATAAACTCTCAAAATATTATAAAAAATGTAACTTCATCTTGTATGACATCTCTATAATAAACAATATGGTTTCAGAAAGGTTCATAGTACATCCATGGCCATCATTGATCTAACAAATAAAATTGTTAATGCATTTAAAAATCGCCATCTTTCTATTGGAATTTCTATTGATCTTTCCAAGGCATTCGGCACTAAATTCACCACAATAGTCTTTTATATAATTATTTCACTACGGAATTCGCGGACCCGCATTCAGGCTCTTCAAATCTATCTAATCGTGCCCGTGTACCAAATATTGTAATTCAATTTCAAATTTCAGCTCAATACTTGTGGTGTTCCTCAGTGTTCTTTACTTGGTCCCCTCTTATTTATTTTATATATCAATGACATTCATCTTTCTTTTTCAATACTCAATTTTTTCCTCTATGCTGATGACACTAGGCCCTACTGTTTTTTTCTTTCGATCAAGATATCAAAACATTATTCGATACTGTTAATTCCAATCTCATGTCCATGTCCCAATACTTTGCTGCGAATAAACTCTCAAAATATTATAAAAAAATGTAACTTCATCTTGTTTGGAACCCCTCAGAAATTAAAAAATATTGACCTCTCAAATCACAAGATTTTTATTGATAACTCTATTATCCCCTCTGTTTAATCAGCTACATTTTTAGGAGTTTCATTTAGACAATAGCTTAACATTGAAAAAACACATCACTGAGATAGAACTTACAATTTCTAAAAGCCTTGGTATCATTTCTAGATTATCCTTTTTACCTAATTACATCCTCTGTATCCTCAACTGCTCCCTCACCCATCCTTATCTGAGCTACTGCAACATTGTCTGGGCCAATACATATTTATTTCATTTAAAGCATGCCCAGCACAAGATCCTGATCTTCTCTGGATCATGCCTTCTTCCATAGATTGTTTTTCGTCTTTTTCTTAAATCATATTGCATTGTATTTTTTGTGTGTTCTATTGAAGTAAATAAATGTCTTTTGAAATGAAATGAAAAAAATATCCTTTTGATTTTGATCTAGTTTACTAAATTGTTGTTTATTTAAAAATTATATATAAAGTATTTGTAATTTTTTATTTATTATGTCCTTTATTTGAACACTGTATTTACCTTTCTTTAATGATTTATAATTAATAAAACAGTGTTAACGGCTATCTTGATTTATAGTTATATGCAACTATTTGTTTCTAGCCGTATATATTGTGTAATGGAGTGTGTCTGGTGGTATTTGAATCTGTTCAACCATGAAGCCTCCGTGGTCTAATGGTTATGACGCTCGCCTTGACAGCTAGAGGTCGCATGTTCGAGTCCTGCCAGAGGCATCTTATTACACATATTTCTTTATTCATTTATTTACAGGACTACATTCGTTACACGATGTATTAATATGTCCTTTATTTAAACACTGTGTTTACCTTTCTTTGATGATTTATATATAATTTAACAGTGTTAACGACTATCGTGATTTATATTATATGCAATATATATATTGTGTAATGGTGTGTAACTGGTGATATTTGAATCTGTTCAACCATGGACAAAATTAATGTAAGTTTGAGAAGACTTAATTTGAAAAATAGAGAAGAATGAGACAGTGGTGAAGATAAACAACCACACAAAGACGTAAATCATGGCAAATGCAATCTATGCATTGAAGAAAAGCTAAACATTTTTTTGCCTAAACCGACCTACACTATCAACAAAAGAACAAAACGTGTTTGTAAGTGCCGTCATAGCAACACACCACCGGATCGGAAAAAAAAGAACGTAAACAAAATAACTACCCCAGCATATAGAAGCAAACCACATAACATCATTCATTACCGTACTTGTCTGATGACAAGTATGTATATATATATATATATATATCTGTCTCTTATACACATCTAGATGTGTATAAGAGACAGAGTATCACCCACTCACCGTCAATGTGTTCTTTCAAAAAGAGTTACAAATCTCACTTCTTCCCCTTAAATTGATTATTGGTTTTATTTAATTTCCGTAATAAAGTTTGTCTTTGAAAAGCCGCACACTCTTACTTGAGGTGGCGCCGCCAACTTAGCAGTGCACGGTAGGGGAGCCGCAGGCTTATCCTCGGTGGAAGCGAAAGGGGAAAGGAAAAGGTAACGGGAATGATTTGGTGGATCATCTTTGTCTGACTCTGGGTGTTTTGTGTGGGTGTGTGTGTGTGTTTTCCCCCAGGACCACAATGAAAAAGATTTTTTTTAAAAATTGATTGTGTAATCCAGGTTAAAGATAAATAAATAAAATATCGAACATGAAAACAAACAATAATTACATCTGTGTCGTTCACTTTAAGAAAAGTAGTAAAATATCATTGATGGTTCTCTCCAGTCATACGGTGTGGCTATCGGCATTGCGGTAGTGCCGTTTTCGCACTGCAGCAGTGAGAAAAAGCTGCTGTTTTCTATTGTTTTTGAGTAGTGTAAATAATTAATAACGATAAAGACTAAACGAACATAGATTGTTTTTTTATTCTTGATTTCGACAACAATACCTATTAACTTAAAATTTAGGTTGCATTTGCTTTGGGAAAATCCATTTCCAACCAAAGAAGATAATAACATTGGAAATGATTATGATATTCATCATGATCATCATGATCATGATCATCATTATCATCATGATCATGATCATCATCATAATCATCACCATCATCATCATCATCATCACTAAATTTAGCGTCTTTGTGATCACTATCATGTTAATTTTTCTTGCCATTTTATCACTAGGGAAATATTATATATTTCTGTAGACGTACCATCAGATTCAGAGCAAGGACCGGAACACACTCCAACATCCACCGCTGTTTCGTAGGGCGTGTCCTCGAAGAAAACCTTCGTCTGTGACCTTCGTTCACACGAGGGCGGCGTTTGAACGCATTCACACTCCTGAACGATATCGAACACCTTGGGTTCACCAACCAGGTACACGCGCTGCACACGCAATTGCGAGGCAACGCATTCACTCGTCTCAGGACATTGCGAACACTGTAATGAAATGAAATTTTAATTAGAGTATCTATTGCAGTATCATTCTTAAAATCTATGCGTAAAATTACTTTAAACTTTTACCTGAATTTCAGATTGACCTAGAATATTTTAGGGGAATATATTTTAAAACAATTTGTAAAATGTTAACTATTTCCAGCACAATTTGTTTAAGTAGAATACACAAGAGCCTGTCAATAATCCACTTTGTAAAATACAAAAGAAAATCATAATTTTAAAAGCTTTTTTTGATTTTCAGGACAATCTGTTTATTGTTTCATTTAGTACAGTTTAAAGTACAATATGAAATGGTATCTTATTAATGTGGCGCCCTAAACCACTCGATCTAATTCAAAGACAAGTGAAAATCGGAATTGTATAAGCTTTTTTGGATTTTAGGAACTTGAACTCGAATGAAACTTGAAATACCTCGCCCACATTTATTCACTCGAGAGCTACTTTTTATTATTGTATAAAAACGACAACTGTCATCTAAACACCCCTCGATCAAAAAACGATTAACAGAGACGCAAGAGTTGGCCAAGATCTTTCGGTCATGAACTTAAAGTGGTAACAGTAGTTACACATATGACGTCTAGTCGCGCGTACAGGTACAGTA
>NW_022684332.1:14330-17715 GCF_011630105.1 Anneissia japonica | reverse complement strand
TAATGAAATAAGTTGCTTCATAGGCAGATTCATAGATTCATATAAATTAGAAATCAAACAATGTATGTATCTGCCTCAGAATAAAATACTTATACGAGTACTGCCGTACTATTATTAGTAGTGTTACTGTATTATATTCTTATTTTGGTGTGTAGGTTTATTTTGCGTCAGGATAAATGATACGAAAAGGTGTTTGCCCTACCTGACGTGGTATAGTATTAAATTCTCAATACATTCCCAAATAAAATTGCGAAAAGAAAAACCCTGCATCGCTTGCGAGATTGTTTTGGCAAGTATTTAAGAATGTACTGATCATTCAGTTACATTTACTGCGTCAGGTAGGGCAAACATCATTTCGTAGGTTATATACTTGTGCATTTACGTCAAGTGAAACACATTTCATTTCGTGTGAGTTTTTTTATGTTGGTGCATATACAATGTACGCGTGAGTGCAAACAAAGGCCGTAACAATTTTGTAGATAATAGCCTAATTATTATTTATTTTAGATATATTCTGTTATAATAATAATAATAAAGGGTTCATGTCTGTGGGCGTTCAACCATACTCTACATTATAAGAGGACTTCTGCAGTAAGACTAGTCGGTGTTGTATGATGCATATGGTAGGCCATGAATATATCACTGGACGAGCAAACAGCGGCAGGAAACTATAAATATTCATTGCATCAAAGAGGCGTTACGTTGAATCTATAGCGCCACCAATCTGCACTGCCTCAAACGTCCAGGAAAATAAATCGCGCCCAGCGCTTAATCTCTTTCAGAGTTACCTTTCAAATCGTTGTCAGTGTATCAAATATTTCAACTTTATTTTTAATTTCAGTCCCATTACTTGTGGTGTTCCTCATGGGTTGTTGGGTCCGTTCCTCTTTATTTTATATATTAATTATATCCATCTGTCTTCAAATCTTCTTTCTTGTTTTCTGTATGCTGACGACACTACTATTTTTCAGTCTAACAAAAACATTTGAACTTTATTTGACACTTCTAAACTTATTCCCTTGTCCCAATATTTTCCAGCTAACAAAATTTTAATCAACCACAAAAAGTGTAACTTCATTTTGTTTCGAAGACCTAAATGTCAATATTTCTTGACCTTTCTCCTTTAAAAATCTGTAAAGATAATAATTTCATTCCAAATGCTCAATATATTCATTGTGGTTTAATTTGGAAGTAACAGATTAGCGAAATTGAAAACAAAGTCTCCAAGACTTTCCTCATTTGTTCCTCTCAATATACTTCGTTAACTAAATATTGCACGCTTATTCTTCCTTATCTGAGCTACTGCAACATTGAATGGGCAAATACATACCCCTCCAAAATAAACTTCATATTATTCAAAAATAGGCTCTCGGGATTATTTCTGGCTCACACTGCGGTGTCATTCCTCTAGTTTATTCTACAATTTAAATCTCCTCAAACATCCTGACAATGACACTCTCCAACAAGGTATTTTAATGTATGCATCATCTTATTCCCTTTTTCCAAAGTAATTCTGTGACATTTTCAAATTTAATTCCTCCTTTCACAATTAATGCGCTCGACGTAGATCTCACGTTTGCATTACCAGTCATAAGACAAGTAATCTTATTACTAACGTAATGTTAGGTGTACTGGCCCTAAAATATGGAAGTCCTTACCTCCCCAATTTGCCGATGCCATTAATAAATGATCTTTTTTCAATTCAGTTAAGGAAACACCTTACTTCTAGTTATTACATAAGTAAACCTCGTCCTCTTGTTTTTTCACTTTAATTTTCTAGGTTTCTTGGTTTAAGTTTAATTGTTTACTTTCTATTTTCGGTTGTGTATATTTTGTTCTGTTTTGTCCATGTCCTCTTTTCTCTGTTTGTTTTTCTGTCTCTTTTTGTCTTATTATTTTGGGCTGACCCTCCACAAGAGTTTTTTCCTGGGTTTGTGCCTTTTTCCTAATCCCCGAATTGTTATGAGACTGTATTTTATTTTTGTCTGTATTTGAACTAAAAAACGACGCTCTAAACTTGCTAACCGATAGCGTATCTGCGGATTCTGGTAACGGTTAGTACTAACTGATCGGTTATCTCAACTAGGACATGCTAACGGTTACTGCTAACGGTTTGCTCCCGATCCGGATAAAGGGCTCTAGTGTGAACTTTACACTTTCAGAATCGCATTGATTTCGGAACATAAATTATTATCGAAACTTCTATTAACTTGAAAATCGCGTTTAGAGTAATTATGAATCACTTAATCATCGACTCCTCCATCTTTGATACAATACCCCCACTATAATCCCCTCCCAGTTCAAGAAACGTGGAACGCCATGATGTGCCTATTTTCTGTCACAAATCGTCGGGGAAAAAAAAAAAAAAAAAAAACATCTATGAAACATCGATTGAATAAGCTTTTCAAATCCCTAAACTGTCAGTTTCCTCAAAACCTATAATACGGTTGAATAACTTCTTTCATGCGGATTATAGTGCCTCCATTTTGCACAGAGGGGTGCTGCACATTTTATAGTTTTTACTTAGCTGACAAAAACAATAAGCAGATAAAACAAGTTTTTATATTATGGTAATAAAAGTGAAGTTTTATTTAGAGATTTAGTGAAAATTCCTATAGCTAGTAGTATTAGCATTTTGATTTGATTCTAGGATAATGAATATTGTTATTCCCTTTCATAAAATCAAGATAACCCGTTATCAAATCTACGGTTGTGGGACTGTAAGGCATTACCTAAAGTTCCTTTGCTCAACAAATATTTTTTATTCAACATTTCACTCAGAGGTGCCTCACATCATGGAAAATAAATATTTTCTGTGGAGGTTACTCTTCGCATTTGCAGTGGAGGTCATTATGCTTATAAGTATCAACCGCTCATACCACAATAAAGACTTTGTAGGAAGTGAGTGCACAGTAATCAACTATCAAACTCAGTACACGACACCATGCAATTGCAACAATAAAGAGCATTGCATTGGCGGATATTCTCCATGCTTCAAAATTTCTGTTGGATTCAAGGATAAAAATTATGACAGCAGAACTTCATTGCTTTACTTAAGTGACACATCATATTATCACGACCAAGAGGTATGTTAAAAGCCTGGTAGTTGAAGACTACTTTATTTTTCATATATCTAATGTATAGAATCAATGTTGCTCGGTTTAGTGGTCTGACGGTACGATACTCGCATTTACAGTACTGCGATATATATACTGTATATATATATGTATATATATATGTATATATATATATATATACTAGGTATATGTGTATATATATATACTATGTATATGTGTATATATATACTATGTATATGTGTATATATATATATATGTATATATATATATACGTGTATATATATGTGTATATATATATATATGTGTGT
>NW_022684332.1:0-14312 GCF_011630105.1 Anneissia japonica | reverse complement strand
ATTATTATTATTATTATTATTATTATTATTATTATTATTATTATTATTATTATTATTATTATTATTATTATTATTATTATTATTAATAATAATAATAATAATAATAATAATAATATTATTATTATTATATTTATACTGTATATATGTATATATTTTTATTATAGTGCTCTTATCCATCCTGTGATACATTCCAAGAAGAATTTCTTGAATTCAAGGATACCTACGCCCACGTTGGTAAGATAGTGAATTGTCGTTACAACCCAGATGATGATAATGAGACTGTTACATCGCAAAGAACCAATAAAAACGGTTACTGGGCGTTGTTAATTTGGGCTGTTTTTTGTGTCATTGCTGAGGGCATATATCGGGGAAACTGTAGCGATAGTAGCGATATTAAAGTAAGTAACAGTAAACAAATTAGAAAAATATGTTTAAAATATGCCACAATATAGAGCACGAATTTAATTTTTAATAGTGAAAATCTGGTTCATAAAACAAACTTATAATACAGGAGAAGTCCTATGATGTACTAAACCCTACCAAATTCAAACCCTACTAAATTTTACAAATATTGTATTTCATTGATGTTTGTGACGTATAGTAAGTAGCATAAATAAATATTTTACAGAACATATCAAACAATTCTTTTTATGTATTATGTAAAATAGAGTCGTAGTTTGGTGGTTAATAAACTATATTTTTTTTTCAATCTCGGGGTGATTGTTTTAAACCCTGTCACTGCAAATATTTTCACGACTTAAAAAAACCCCACTATCAGGCCTCGTACAGGTTTAGTTTTAAACCATCATGTTAGTGGTGAGTGTTCCTGTTAGATGTGAAAGAAGTCTTGGGATCTCTGGCTTACTGAGTCAGAGGCAATTGCTTCTTTAGAAGTCTCAGGGCCTTTGTGTCTAATAAATATATAAAATGAAAAAAAAATGATGTGAAAAGTAAAGTAAAATAAACAAATTTATCGATATAATGTATGCTGATTAACCTTCACGTTATCTATAACTTTTGGCAACCAGTTGGCAAATTTATTTTTCCGCAATTGCAGGTTCCTCTTCTTAATCGTTTACAATATATATAATTATAGAGCACTCCCATACCGCATCTATTCGGAGATCTCGTCTTAATGTTTAAGAAGAGGGCGTATCATATTTTTCCTGTGTGTAATTTCAAAATATTAGTTTTTACATTCTTATATTATGCCAACGACTACCTTCTAGTGGATTATGTGATATTATTCTTTGCACACGGTTTCGATTTATTTGGGGTTTCCCTAGTCGCTTGAAAAACGCTGCTGATACGGACAAGTTAAAAAGTGACACCACTCAAAAAGCACACACCAACTCAAGAAAAAATGAGAAAACGGAATCGTCTCTACAAATTGGCAAGAACAACTAACTCAGCATCTCGTTTGAAATGTTTTAAGCAATACAGGAATGATTAAATAACCTAATTATTATTTATTATTATAAATATTGGTTTTGGTTTACTTTAAACAAAATTTCAATACCAGTAACACGGGAATAGTCTAACGATATTTATACCAAAGTAATAGGTATTAATACCTCAACGGTACTACTAGAAAACATAAGGACCAGGGACTAGACGTCCACTTTCATTCGGTCTTTAATCCACCCTCAGCAAATAACATCCCAAATAAGGGAGCATCTCCCTATCCAAGTATATCTCACCTCAACATTCACAAAGAAAGAGTGCTTAATTAAAGAAAACAAAATAGCAAGTGGTTAAGATTACTTCAAACCATGGAAGCAGAACTGGCCTCCATACTTTTCTTGCTAATCAAACAATCCATAGATATCGGTGAAGCTTCCGTGCAATGGATGCAAGATCTGGTAATGAATGTATATACAAAAGTTGACAAAAAACTGACAAATGAAACTACAGAACAGAATTATTATACTTAATGTGTTACAAGATCAAGGAGTACGTTGTAGAGTCACATGGAAAAAACACCTCACCCTACATAAGATCCCAATTGACTCAAAGCATGGTTTCAGAGAACGCCTTGAAACAGTTACTCAACTTCTAAAATATGTTCATGACTGCGGGCGACAACACTCCAACATTGTGACCAGACTGATTCTATTAGATTTCAGCATACGGTGCGATACGGTCATCACCTACACATATCCGTCAAGGTCGAATACTAATGAATACGGGACACAACTCTGAATTGGATAATGCTTTTCCTGTCGGTCGTAAACGGGCAGTCTCTTTTGATGGACAACATTCTCCTGGGCAACAGTGACATCTAGAATCCCCTAAGGGTAATTTTTGTGTCTGCATAATTCAAAGTCTGTAACGATACGGTATCCGAGACAACATTCAGAAATAAGGATCTTTGCTGACAATAGCATGTCTATCGTGAGATTCACATATTCTAATGACCGTCTGATACTCCAACAAGATTTAAAGGCAAACAATTAGCTGATGAAGTTGAACATGCAAAAGTGTGTCACTCACGCAAAAGGACACCCAGCAATTTTATACCTGTCTATCTCTGGATAGCTGTTGTACAGAGTAGACCCAATGACTATCTCGGAATCACCATTGCCAAAGACCTTGACGATAGAGTAAACACTGTCACAACATCATACAGAAATTAAATCGTACAGAATTCCTACAATGCAAAATTAGCTTGAACAAGTCCAGAGAGCTCCTGCACGATTTGTGTTTGCATGAGTACCGACGATCAACCCATGTAACACCTTTTATTACCAACCTGGTTTTGGATTCTCTACATGTAAGACGTCTTTTGAGTCAATCTGTAATGTTCTGCAATATTTACAATAACCTGGTCGATATTCACTTTCCATCATCAAAACTACTGAAGTTTTCATGCACTCTTTCTATCCAAAAAAAAAACAATCCTTGTCTGGAATAGGTTACCTCATCTGTCATCAATATCATACATTCATCTTAGAAATGTTATCTGTACGTACTTTAACTCCTGTACTGATTACGATCAACCAAGTGTGTAACCACGTCTTCGTAATTTGGTTTTGTTGTTAACTCACAGGCCAATATGACCAGTGTAGTATTGTGATGATGCGGCAAAAAAGGCGTCAACAGTTGTAAAATGTTCTCATTCATTCG
Source organism: Anneissia japonica (assembly GCF_011630105.1). NCBI lineage: Eukaryota > Metazoa > Echinodermata > Crinoidea > Comatulida > Comatulidae > Anneissia > Anneissia japonica. The sequence continues at coordinate 11,186 of NW_022684332.1, read as the reverse complement.
ATTTTAGTGGTGTGATGCAGTTAAAACTTTTGTGGAACGTGGAGTCTGTGGGGGATTTGTAAAATATGGTGTTTCGTAGATTTTTTAGGTCAGCGGAAAAAACACCACTTCTCTCAAAGATTTAACTCAATGTATCCCAGGTTGAGTATAGTGAATGCTGTAATACTGGCCATGGAGTAAAAGATGTTCGGGGATTTTCTTAAGTATTGCGAGAAACGTCGTTTCAGGGTATTTTTATGTTTGAAATTTCAATTTTGTAAGGTTAAGACATTTTTAATGTGTTCAGAAAATTAAAAACGTTGAATCTATTTTTATAGGTAATTGTCCCTTCTATCCACTATAGTTCAGTAGGAGAAGGGGATATCACCACCCTACGAGGGACAAATTTTCATTCAACTTTTTGAAAATTACAATATATTGTATAAATTTTAGTTCAAATATAAAAAAATGTAGTACATAATTATGAATAAAATTTGGAATAGAATTATATGAATTAGGACCCTTATAACTAAAGCAGTTTTTAAATATTTCACAATGTCGTCTAGGAATAAAATAATCGCCGTTTGTAATTGATTGCTCGACTGGATCCTGCTCATCATGCAACATATTAGGCCGTATATAATTTGGTAGCGAATTAATGGAAGCCCTACAAGCGACACAGCCAAGTTGGTATTGAATGCATTGTGCAACTGTCATGCTTTTTATGGTATGAAAAGGGTACTGGATTGTGAGGGGGAACTCTAAGGACTGTCCAAATGGATCTATTTTAAAGCTTTTGAATTTTGGTGATGTGGGAATATCTGGATCCCTAGTTAAAACTAAGGAGTTATAGAGGAGAAGTGCTGTTGATTGAGGAATTGACAAGTTCTGACTAAATGGGATATAGTAGGATTTAATGTATAGAAGTGTTTGATGATTATGTGAGGTAAAAGAAAGATGTTCATCATTGTACTTGTTTAATAATTTACTCCGGCACAGAAATTTTGATAGCACCACACTTTTTAAGCTTTTGAGACGTCCCAATGACCATGACTTCGGTTTTACCACTATCTAGTGCTGTATATTGAAGGCTATCAAAAATATGCAGTGATAATGTCTTTAATTTGTGTCATAAATATTTCTTGATTATTTAATACTGTATTAACAATTTGTGAACATGTTTATAGATAGGTAAAGGAAAAGGACCATTACCTCCTACTAAAAATGATGACATATCGATGTCAAGCCAATATCTGCAGTTCGGCACCCTCGTCTCCATCAGTTTTTAATTCAGTGCAGTCATTCCAAAATGTCATCAGGACTGGTTTACTTTTTTGTGCTATTTTTGTAGTTCTCAGTAGTAAACTTACGCAGTATTCAGTACCACAAAAAACATCATACCTTGCTTAAAATGCAATGTGATTTGCATAATGTTGCTACTTTATTTTATACATTATTTTTTTAAAAAGTGTTCTAGTTACACACTTTAAAAAAAAGTAATAAATAGGTTAAAGAAAATTTTTTAAAAAAATAATCACAATGAATAAAAATGTTTTTGCTTCATTTATTTGCAACCATGTATTAGTCACCGCCAGTTTTTACTTATCAAAAAATATAGCAAATAACAAAATAGCAAATTACACTTCTAAGTAATCACAATTAACCACGTAGTATCGACCTAAACTTCGGTGAGTGTCTGTAAGGAATAGCTATAAGCCCTATAGTTTTTTGTTGTCTTTATGTCATTTTTTCTCATTTTTGTCCTGCACCATTGACTACTGACGCAACATTACGCACCCATCCTTGTATAACTTCAAATAGAAGATGCAACAGGATTATGCTATCATATACCAATGATACACAACGTACTACAGAACATAAAAGCCAAAAGCATACTTTAGAGGCAAGCTTCCATGAACTATTTATTGATAAAATTTGGAATGGCATTGGATTTAGTACTTAGATAACGTTCCTGATATTGAGTTTAGGTGAGGTGATTTTAATTATAAGTTTCTAGAGATTTTTTTATCCGAAAATCATACGAAGAGTGTTTTGTTTATTTGTTCTACATATTACTTACATAGGTGCGGACCACGACCATCGCACCTTTAACTATCGCAGATGTCAGAATGAAATCAATAAAAAAAAAAATTTGAATTTGATTTTCAATAGCAAGTGTAACGAGGCGTCAATTATGACTAGGCCTATTTGGTAAACAAAAAGTCGTCTTAGCAACCGTCCTCGACTGTTTTGAAATCATTGCAATATATTTGCAAAGAATTATTCACTCTACCGCCCATGGTCTGCTGAGATAATACAATGAATTGTTTGATATTGTTCGTTAAGGTGTTTTTGTATGGTGAGAGAAGTAAATATTTTTAATTCATAATTGCTTTAGCAACATATAAGGAATACATTTAAGATCTGCTACACAGTAATCATGGTGATTTTTAACTTGATTCCACATCATGCTATTATCCTTTGTTACTTTACTTAGTATTTACGTAGGACTCATGCCAAGGGATGACGCACTAAAATTTAAAACATATTTCTAAAAAGTAATTGAAATATCGACACGTACGTTTTGAAGTTTTTGTCCAACAAACGCCTCCAGGTCAATCAAAGTCATCCATTGCTATGTGTACGCAACTACACTTATTCAAATCTACGAATGACTTCTGGTTCAATAATGATTCTTATAAACTTATACGCTATGCTGACGATACTATTATGATTGAACTTATATTGCCAGAGAATGAGAATAACTATTGTAGCTCTTTAGCCAAATTTGCATATTATATACAAATGACTTCTGCCTCAATAATGATACTTGTATACTTATACGCTATGTTGATATCGTAGCTCTTTAGTCAAATTTGTATCTTGGTGTAATGAAATCATTTGCATACATCATTTAAATACATCTAAATCCAAAGAAATGGTGTTCAACTTTAGGAAGATATTTTCTCCTATTGAAACAGTCACTATAAAAAATAATGCGATTTATATTGCCAGTGAATTTAAGTATCTGGGTAGCATCACAGACAAAGATTTTTATTAGGCACCTAATATATTATATCTAACGAAGAAAGCAGTTAGTGAGGACATTTTATACTTTTCTAGTGTAGAAACATTCATATTGACTTGTATAGCGCTTTTTCTTACAGTTACGAAGCGCTGTAAGTTTTTCCCTGGTCATTGGGTCCACATGCCTATGTGTTGGTGCCATATTGTAGTAGGTGCCATATCAGTAGGAGGCAACCCCACCAAGTACCCATTTATACTCCTAGGTGAAGAGAAGCAATGAAAATAAAGTGCCTTGCTTAAGGATACAAGCGGAATGCACAGCGATGGATTGACGCCCGGACCTCGACGTTGGGAAACCAAACCGTTTCCGCTGCGCCAAACCGCGTCTTGTTGAAATTCACTACAATTATTATTGACACTAAACACTATTTAAATCAGTTTATCACTTATTAGGTCAGAGAATTAAACCAAACAGGGGGGGGGGGGGGTGGCACACAAATTGTCAGATATTCATTCATAATCAATGCTATCCATGTGTGGTTAATGATATTAGAGAAATCTTGAATCTTGTATCTTATTCAGCTCGGAGGTATTAAAAGAGAACTTGTAGATAATCATTCAAATTAGTCTTCTAGAAGGCCCACATCATACTGCATTGTTTTTCTCCGTTGGCAGCTTCATGGCCAAGCCTGCCGTCAGTGGCTGCACCAGCGGGGTGTCATGTTGAAATTTACCCTCCCTATCTTTGTCGGACTGGCCTCTGATCCCCATCGTTGGATCAAAAGTATTATAATAATTTGTTTTTATACATAACTTTATTTTGATTGTCAATCCCGCTGTAGAAAACAAGCAAAAATTGTGGACGTTTAGTGCAACAAGGCATGTGTTTGTAGAGGCAAGCCTTATTTCTGGCTTTATTCTGATGTCAGCAGCTGCTGTCATGTTTGTTTTTGTTTTTGTTTTTGTTTTTGTTTTTGCTGCTGCTGTTGCTGTTGCTGTTGTTGTTGGTGTTGTTGTTAATGCTGTTAATGTGGCCTAGGGTCTCGTTTCTGCTGAATAACGTGAAATAATCGATTATTTTTAAAGAGAAAAAAGCCTGCAGAATCCAACAATTTAGTTGGTAGACCAAAATACTTGATCCTGAAAAAGAGTGAAATTATGTAAATTTGATATTATTAATTACTATGAATTCAAGTTTGTAAGTATTTTTTGCTTATTATGATTCGCATATATTTCTTCTTTTTTTAATATGTAGCGATCTGTCCATCCTGAAGAAATGGCAAAATAGATTTTTGGTGTTACGTTTGACGAAGATTTCTTGACTTCAAGGATATCTATGCCCAAATCGGCAGGACATTGTTTTTACAACCCAGATAAGAAGGTTAGCTGCTTAGATAAGCCAAACCAGTCACTTCTCGCAAGAAATTTTTAGTTATTGAATCAGGGCTAAACAGTAAAATGAACGTTAAAAAATGGTAAAAAGAATCATTTACATCCGACATTTCGTTGTGAAGTTTAATATACAGCTGTTTAAAGAACAGTACTTGAGAAATCTGCCTTTAAAATTTACGATTTCGGATATTTCTTTGGTTAAGTAAACCATTACTAATTAAAAATGTTGTTTTAACGTCGATAAGAAAATTAACAACTTCGCATGATTTATAAATATATATAATTTAGTTTAGCGCCATAAAGTTAATTTTGAAAATGTTGACAACCCAACATGTTTTGGCCATTATCTTTGAAAATACAAATTGACTGATTTGGCTTGTTTTTTCCACAATATTGCTTACATCGTTGGGAAAGCCGTATACCGCATAAGACATGGAAACTCTTATTAAATCAAGAACAATTTTCCGAATGTAAACAAATTAGACATTATTATTTTAGGTATCTGTTTTTAGAATGAAATAGAAGAGACATTTTATCACAAATTTTAAGAGTTATATGTCTGTCGAATTGATACTCATCTCATTATATTATTCAAATGAATTGTTTTTATATTTGATTGAACTTAGTCACATGATTTCCATATATATTTTGATGTAATTTTTTATATACTTGTATATATGTGTTTGATACCTAGCTAAGTGATTGTTATTTTTTTATACATTTTATCTCTCCGTTATGGAGGTGTTTGAATACAATTGAAATTGAACTTACATATCATTTATATTAGAGCACTTCAAACATACAAAATGTAGAAACTTGGGAAATAACGAAATTCATTAAGTTAAATAATAACTTCTTAGTTGAAGAAAACATTTAGGCCTAAAGCAAAATGCTATAATGTACCCAACTAATACAACTTTCGTATTTTATTGAGACGAATTGTAACTAGCAAACTAGCATAAATAATTATTCTGAAATAATTAAATCAAATCACTCTTTTTATATTAAACAAACAAAGCAGTGCTGTAGCTTTGTGGTACGGTGTTAATATAACTAAGAGTTTTGCGCATTTTAGGCCCTGTTTTTTCGACGTATGAGGCTGCGAAGTGCACAAAACTCACCACTCTCCAGGTTAGGAATGAAGCCTTTATCCTCAATTTTGGGGAGAAGATTCTAAAATCTCAGAAATCTGACATCTGTAGGTACATCTTTCCCAATTACCATGTTGTTACAAGAGAGGCTAGATCTATTTCTCTAAATACCGCCCCTCGCTCCCAAACAACACCCCCCCCCCCCCCCACTTGTTATCCCGTTTGGCAGGACTAACTGTTTTGCAAATTCTCTGGTAGTTACCATTAGCAAAATTCTTAAGAAACGTACGTAAACATGTTGATCAATAAGTACCGTAACATTTCAGTACTGTATGGCTTTGATCTTGATCCTGACGTGTGTGTGTGTATTTTTTGGTTATGCTTTTTTTTTTTTTTGTGGTGTTATACAAATTTCCTGTTTGAAATTTTTTATTTGCTTATTTCTTTTTATGGCAACGTTTAATTTTATGAGTTATGTGCCTGTGTTGAGTGTGTGTAATTTTTCCCTTTTAATTTTCCTCTTCATTTATGTTTGTATTTTTATGTAATTTTGTAAATTTTGATGATTATGTATATAATATAACCCCATTTATTTTAATTATTGAGTATTTTTTATCGTCTGTTAACATAATTAATTATGTGGTTATATTTTTTCTTCCTTTTGTGCACCATTTTATTTCTGTTTTATTACAAATTTTATGCAATACGTACAGTGGCGTAACGTCTATAGTGGCCTGGGGTAGTCAAAGGGGGCCCAGAGAGCCCTTCTACTCAATAATACCTCTATGCTGCTACTAATAAACAGTACTCTTCTCATTCTTATTCTCTTTATCTTTATTGCCAAAACATCACAAACACAAAAACAAAAAAGAAAAAAAAACACATCCAACTGAGTGAGTTGGCTGGAAACACACAAGCGAACCAAATCGCCGTAACAAAAAGTCAGTGTTTCCGACTCGCCCAGTTTCAAATTTAAATATTTTAAATTGGTTAAAATAAACTTAGAGCATATTAAAAATTTACACCAAAATCAACCACATTAAAGATTACAACAAAAACAATTACTTTGAAAAATGATTAGCATAATAATTAAAGAGTTAAACTCTATCGGATCCCTTTGATATTGGTAAAAAAAATCATTATTTAATCTGAGAATAAACTTTGTTCAGTTCAGCAAGAAATGCACAGAAGGAAACTATAAGAAAATAATCTTTAATTGTATTAGGAATGTTTTACCACAGTTGCGGAAAGAAATGGATTACAGAGTGATGAAGGAAATTAGTTCCTGTCGACGGGTATTTATGCATAAATTTTCACGAACACTTCACTTATATCAGAGCCTTGACGAAGACACCCGAAACTAGCAAATCAAAAATTTAATCCCAGGTTTTTCAACTCACGAATGCTCTAAATGGACACACATGACAATAATTCTTTTATACGGAAAATGTTCCAAAGCCCAACTCAAAATCAAATTACAGGATATTATGTATATAATATTGTGACTTCGTATTATTAAAGAAAAGTAAAGTAAAGTAACATTTATTCATCTCTCAATAAATCATAATAGTTCAAATATACAGAGACTTTTGAAAACTTTAAAATTTTACATAACAGTATAAGTGAACAAAAGTCATCAAGGTTCAAACGAAAGGTTTCCACAGAAACTATAAAACTTGTACAAAGTGAAACTGTAGCAATATAACAGGTTACGGTATTGTTTGATGTTCTACTGTAAAGGACCCTCGGCACCCGTAATCGTTTACTAAAATGCACCACCTCCAACACTTTCTCGTCTCCGGGCCCAGTGACTAGTCGTTACGCCACGGCATAATTATTATTATTAAATTTGATTAAGTGTATCATTACTTCTTAATCGCTTTTTGATAGTTTTCACTGGTTGTATGTTATCTCACTTTTTTCATAATATTAATTTGTAGATAATATAGTAATCATTTTTTCATTTTATTATGTAAATCTACTCATAATTGAGTTCAAACTGTAATGAGTGTTTGATAATAAAAGCAGAATAATGAATTAATTAAATCATTATATCGTTAAAATTGTTATGGTATATTAATCAATAGTGTTGCCTGAGGTTTCTTTTCGTCGTTTTTAATTTGACGATAATTAAATTTCATTCTAATATTTTGATGAATAAAAGGTTTTGTATTTTCATTTATAAAAACATTTGTAAGATTACCATAAGCGTCACCATTATTAGAAAAAATTAATGAAATAATTGCAGCACAAAAATTAGGATGGCTAAGAAAACTTTTGTCAAACACAAGTAAATGGACTGAGCTTTTCTTTCAAAAAATTCATAATAGAAATTTATTTTGGCATGCAGACAGTAAATACATATTCTACTCGAATTATTCCAAACATTACAAACCCCTTTTGGAAAGAAGTGTTATATTCATGGGCATCGTATAACAAAATGTTTAAGAGTAATATTAGAAGTGAAATTGAAGTACAAACACAATGTCTATAGAATAATGATGATATAATTGTTGATAATAAGCCTATCATGTATATGAAACTGTTTAAAAAGGAATAGTTTTTGTTAATGATATAATTAATAAAAACGGTAAATTTTTTACACTAGAAGAGTTGATTGATACTTATTCTGTCGATATATCATTTCTAGTGTATGAAGGAATCAAACAGGCAGTGAGGTCATATATGAGCAAGCGTAATATTAGGAAATTTACAAGAGCCCAATGCTATCCAATTTACCCTAATAATATCATTCAATTACAAATTTCTAGAAAGGGTTGCAACCTTTTTTACCATACTCTGCTCAATTCAAAAATTACTAAGTTGGCGTGTAATTCCAAATGGGAAAAAATATTAGACATTGAGCTTACGGACAAACAGTGGGGAGTGTTTAATATAATACCAACCAAATGTACAGATAGTACTGATCTGAAATGGTTGCAGTATAGAATTATATATAATATATTACCAACGAGAAATTATCTCTATAGATTAAAGTATATTGATTCACCACTATGTATTTTTTGTAAGCAATTAATTTACTGAAACAATTGACCACATTTTTGGGAATTGTGAAAAAATATATAAGATATGGAAAGATTGGGAAAGTTGGATAACTGAAAACCTTCAAATACAATTACAATTTTCAAAGGAAATGATAATACTTGGAATGAATGGAAAAAATAATGACTGTATAAATGTTATTATATTAGTAAAGGAAATTATCTATAGAAATAGTAAACAGAAAACGATATATAAATATAAAGAGAGAAATTGTTAGATACTATGATATTACAAGATATATATATTTTTCTTAGCCGTCGGAAGCATTTTGCAAGTGGTCCGGCCATTATAGTGGGGGGGGGGGGGGGGGGGGGGGGGGGTGGTAGTGTGAGCACTTGACAAATTTGGTAGTAAATGAAGAGTGGAGACCCGCTATCTCTATCCACAGCTACATGATTTTGAAGTTAGTTGAGGTCTGAGAGCATAATTAAAACTCTAGCCCCACCATGGTTGGTAAAGAACTTGTTTGGCGCCTATGAATGTCCGGAAATAGATGCTGGCAACCTAGAGCCGCTTTCCCTTCCCCTCAAGGGGCAGCCACAATATTATAAAGTTAGCATGGATGAGAGTCTATGTTTGAAATAATGGCACCTCTGGATGCCATTAAATAGCAGCTGGTAAAGCTATATTGTTAAAAATGTAATTTCTTATCATTGCCACAAGTAGATAAATTGAGTTGCTAATTCCTCCAGAGGAGCAAGAAACATGAATACATATATAATGCATAAACCAAAAATGACTATAACTTACTGTAATTGTATTTACACGATGTGGAGGGTATTAAGCTATGAAATATACACAATATGCAATAAATAAAACACAGGATACTATTTGCCACACAAATGGACCTGCAGCCTACATGTTATGAACAGACTCGTACACTTTTAATTAAATTTTCTTGCAAATTCCAGCCTGGAACATTAATAAGTTATTGATCACGCTCTAGAAGTTATATACTATCACTAAAATTGTAAAAAAAAATAATAAGTTAAGTGCTGTGATTGCTTCTGGTAGGCCTTATACCGATTACACATTAATTCTAGTCAACCTTCGGTATATTCATGCAGACAGACCATGCACGTATACTTCCATGGAGAGATCTACCCTGGAAATAAATAAATAACAGAGTACTAACATTAGGGTGATCCAGTTATTTTATTTTTTTTTTTTTTAAGTAACATAAAAATTATCAACTTGAACATAAACATTAGTGTATTTAAAAAAAGTTTACCCGTCATTTTATAAAGAAAAATGATAGAAACACTTCCAGTCAATGGAACTGTTTTATTGTTTTTATTATAATTATCCAGTTTAAAAATCAGGGTACACATTTTTGAAATTCAATAATTTCTTTGCTCAAGTTAAAAATATATATGCTACTGCAAAAATGAACAAGTTCATTTCAAAATTATTTTTATGATTTTTTGTCATTTTCATAAGACAATACATCTTTAAAACTTGTTTACCTTGATGCCCAGAAAAAATGTGAATTAATGATGATCATAATTATGATGAGGGGATAATGATGATAATGATAACAATGACCGTTATGATGAAGGTGATAATGACTACGATGGCAATAATGATGACGATGATGATGTCGATGGCGATGACGTTGACGATGATGATGTTCGGTAATAATGTTGATGTAGGTGTTGGCATGTTTGAGAGTGATGGAGAAACTAATGCAGACTAAGTGAAGTGAGCTCAATCTGGAATCAAACCGAAAAAAATTCCCCCGGTCAGGGTGCAGCGGGGATAAAAGCCCCTGGAAAAATCAGCAGTTTTGATTTGGTAGAGTCTAATTTAGGTCGCTATGCTATTTTTAGTCTTATAATAGGCCAAGTAGGCCTAATACTTCAAGAAAGCAATCGATCCTCCGATTGAACTTCAGGGACTAGAAAGCAGCGGCGGCGCCAGCCCCCCAGCCAAGTGAGACTCGATTCGCTCCACTAGCCCCCCCCCCCTCCCCGCCGGACAGAGCTCGTCGGGCAGTCAGATCATAAAACATATAAAAATAGGCCCACACCAAGCCAACACATTTCACAGACTGAGAGTGCCATTTCCGGCCATCCAGAGGTTCCTATTCTTAAATAAAAATCTCAATTGGAAGGGAACCACCCCATACAAAAAAGTTCTATAGAGCTCTATAGAATTCTATAGAACTTTATATAGAGTTCTATGTAACTCTATAGAGGCAAAAAAATTCTATAGAAATGATTTATAGAGTTTACGCATTCTATAGAATTTTAATATTTTCTATAGAATGTTGTATTTCACTCTATAGAAAATTAGTTTGTTGCACAATTTATGTATTGGTAACCTACAGTGGATTTTCAATAAATGTGTTATTGCAGAAGCTTGGTTTTGAATATGAAACATGAGTAATAAATAATAATAATAAAAAAATAATAAATAAAACTATTGCTTTTGGCTCATGGTTTGATGTTGAGTAACTAAATAATGCATAGAGTTTAATATGTGTATCATTTTGTCGCAAATAATTATGTTTCATATTTCCGGGAAAATTTTATAGAAATCTATAATATTCTCTTTAGAAGCTGTATAGAAATTCTATAGACATCTATAACATTTGCTTTAGAAGTTGTATAGGAATTCTATAGAATATCTGTT
>NW_022684331.1:0-786 GCF_011630105.1 Anneissia japonica | reverse complement strand
ATATATATATATATATATATACTACCTTTATTCGGCTCTTAAGGGGAAATTCTTTTGTCTATGATTTCCCCTTAGCGACACTACTTTCGCCTTATGGTACTGTTTTTAACCACTTCATTGTTTTAGTTTCCCCCTATGGATACTTCTAAGCTCCTATATGTATGTATGTATATATATATATGTATGATTTTAATGAAAGTGTGCTGCACCATCAATACTCTATCTCTGCTCACAAACATCTGAATGAGTATGAAAAAAGCGTGAAATAATAATAATAATAATAATAATTATTATTATTATTAAGATTGGTTTTTGGCACAAGGTAAAGGGAATTAAAAATACATCAATGACAACCGAGTTTTATTTAAAATTGTACATCACATTAATTTGATCGATGATGATGAATTTTATTATAAAAGAGTGTCATTTCCGGTAATCTAGAGGTACCATTTCCCCCAATGTTCTCACCTCAGCCCTTGTTTTGACTAATGGCTTTTTTTTCTTTTTTCAATCAACATATATTTTTATTTTAAATGGTCATTTTTCCATTTTTTTCATTTGAAAAGTTCAGGATTTCTTGCAAATATGTTTACTGATACAACAAAAACATATACCTGTCCCTAACCACTGATTTACTTGTGAACATTGGTATAATGGGGGTGGGGTTAGCAAAGAAAAAAAAACCTCCTCCCTCCTTCATCAGTTTTTATTGTTTGATAACTTAGGGCTTCAATTCGAGGTTTTACAGTATCTGCCAGAGCCCCGGACATTTTGTATCTTTTAAGT
>NW_022684330.1:0-545 GCF_011630105.1 Anneissia japonica | reverse complement strand
TCTACTTATGATTGGATTTACTCTTTCTCTTCCAGTTTATCACTTACGTAATCCTGTACCTTTTTTCTAAGGGGAGGGTTAACATTACAAAAAATGGATTTATTAATCGACTTCCTAAGTTATATAATTCCTTATGTAAAATTGATCCTTCAGTTTACGTTTTTTTATGATTCGTTATCATGTTTTCTCCCAAACGTTTTGTTGAATGTTTCTAATAGGTTTAGATTGTCTGTTTTAACTTGTTTAAAATGTGTGTGTGTGTGTGTGTGTGTGGGTGGGTGTTAGTGGGTGTGGGTGTGTGTGTGTGTGTGTTTGTGTATGTATGTATGTATAGGAGCAGCGTGAAAGGTTTGGTTTCCCAACCTTGAGATCGGGGTTTTAATCCCTCGCTGTGCATTTTGTTTGACACTTTATCTGCATTGCTTCTTTCCACCCAGGAGTATAAATGGGTACCTGGTGGGGTAGCTTGCTCCTGCGCTGAATACAGCAGCAACTTAAGCATGTGGATCCAATGGCCAGGGACAGAAGCGCTTCGGATCTGCAAA
>NW_022684329.1:0-634 GCF_011630105.1 Anneissia japonica | reverse complement strand
GCCATTTCATTGTTTTGTTTGATCTCTTTGTCAAATTCGCATTCCCATTGCTCAATATACTTATAACCTAGGTCTGTGATATACCGTCGTTTATCTATAGTCTTTTGGTACAACTCTTCCATATTGAAACCGTTTAATGGGTGTTTTGTTTCACGTTCCATACACGTGTGTCCATGGTGAAGACAGCCGTGAAACTCAAGTACTATTTCCTCCCCGTTTGCCTGTATATATCCATCGGCTTTGTATTTACCAATGTGTTTTTCGCCCTGATTGGCAGCATGTTGAATATATTGTCCATTTTTATGGGACATCCACTTCAGCCATTGAAGAGCTTTGATAGATTGCCTATCATTCGAAGGGTACCCTAAAGGATGAATGATTCCGATAGTGTCCTGTGGTAAGTATTTGGTACGGTACACTAAGTTGCATGCTGATGCAATCGTAATACAGTTTTGAAAGGGATCTATTCCAGGACTAAATTCATCCTCGGTCATTTCCATAAACAGGGATCTAAATTTCAAGCAACATCTACGAAGTATATCAACATCCGATCGGCAATACTTTAAAAGTTCCGATTTACAGTTAAATTCATCTTTATGGTGTGCATTGTACCACTCAACAAATTTCTTTCTCT
>NW_022684328.1:0-803 GCF_011630105.1 Anneissia japonica | reverse complement strand
GGGTCACAAATGATGAGTGTTGCAGTGGAGATCACACTTATTATATGATGGAAAACAAATTTGTGCATATGTGTTAGTCCAGGCACACAATGCATTGACTCACAGCATTCTGTGGTCAGTGCAAGCACTTGCTTCATGCAGTGATGGCAGTCTGATGCTGAAAATGATCCATTCCACAATCATTTCTCGCATCACATGCTCATGGAAATGACTGTCATCTCAGTGTGTTCCAGGATTTATATGAACATGGTGATATGTTACAGGCATCAAATGCACCTTACACTATCTAAACCCCTGTCTAGGCTATAAGACATGTGACATGCCTAAATATGGTCATGATGTGATCACATCATGACCATAATAGGCACATCATGACTCTATATGGGCATACAACACTTTTTTGTTAAAGAAAATTTGATAATCTCGACAGCTTTATATCAACAACAAAATTACATAATTTACGCATTTAAAAAACTGATAAGTGGAATGATATTGTAATAAATGAGAAATATGTATACTGTATATTGAAATTGCTGTTTAGAAAAAAAAGAATGATAATGAAACATTTGCTAAGATCTGGGGAAGATGAGGAAAAATATTCACACTTGAAATACTCAAATGTATTGCTTCAAAGACAAAGTAGACATGTTTAAGTTATTGTATTAAATAGTTGCATTAATTCTATATTTTAGGTATATAGTCTAGTATTTCTGTAATAATAATAATAATAATTGATTTTTAATTTTTCTCTGGCAGAATCAATCCAATTCTTATGCATTTTCAAGTGTTCAATTAGTGTTTAT
>NW_022684327.1:0-834 GCF_011630105.1 Anneissia japonica | reverse complement strand
CAAATTCCTTTTTCATTTCAGGTTGATTACAGTCGATTTTTAATTATTCATAGGCGATAATGCACGGTGCTCACACAGACGGATGGATGTTCAAGACAGTAAAAAGTATTAAGATATGTTATTAAAACACAGGACGAAGAAATAAATGCATTAAAATAGTATAAAATTATTGCATTTATGTTAAAATGATTAAGACCAGGTTTAAAATAGTATAAAATTATTGCGTTTATATTAAAATACATATCGACAGTGAAAGCAAAGAGCAGAAAATGCATTAAAATAGTATACACACCACATACACACCACAAAAATGTATCTTTCAATAATTTTATTTCAGCAAATTCGTACAACGTTTAATGAACACATTTTTAATTAATTTGAATGATGTACATTGTAATAATTATATTTTTTATTAACTTTCAATTTATTTGATATTTTCTTTCCATATTGTAAATATTGTAGAAATCTCCAAATACTCTATACAGTATGAATAATATTATAATACAATAATAATAATCTTTCTCTACAACCAAGCACTTAAAGATTTAACAAACAATATTGCTGTATATTAACACACAACAGAAGTTAATGATCAAAATCCAATTGATTACCACTACTTCTACATAGGCCACTTATACATTTTAAATACGGTAACCAATCATTGATCAATCAACTTTTTCCTGGAACGTTCATCGTCGTGTAATTGTATAGGTACCTTTTATCATACATACATAATTAATTAATTATATACTTTATTCCAAAAAAAACCCACATTTTTATTAGTAATCGTTATTTCAACACATTTTTATTATTAATCGTTACTTCAATCGTTAT
>NW_022684326.1:0-1508 GCF_011630105.1 Anneissia japonica | reverse complement strand
ATGATATATTTTATTATAAATTTTTGAGTGAGTCAAGCGACTGCCATCCGAGTTCACCATAGAGCGCCTATTTTGCAATATTTCTAGGTAATTTTAAAATTAGTATTGCCATTATATACTATAGGTTCTCAGAGAAAAGTAACATTACATAACCAAATGGAGCAGGAATAATTAGGGACAAGTTGAGTGACCGAGCGGTAAGGCAGGGGCGCCACTAACTACAGACTTATATTAACATCAGCACTGGTTGCAGCCGCTCTTCAGCAATGGTTCGGCTGGTAGAATTAAGTCTTCTCTAATAAGGACTCTGGAGGCCCAGTGTGTACAGCTGGCTCGTGTGCACTTTAAAGATTCCATTGCATCTTACCCTGATGTCATGGTTCATTTCAGCTCCTGTCAAATGATGTGAACATGTACCTACTAAAGCACCTCGTTACGGGTGCTAGGTAGTCACGGACCACGTCAATACGCAATTCAGATTAATGATAATAATAATAATATTTATTTGGCAAAAAGCATAGAGGAGAAAAACATCATGCATTGCCCGGATAGGGAATGGGCGAAAGCCCGAACAATATTTGCTTCCTATCCTTCATATAAAATGAAATACACAAAACAATCAGACTACACAAACTAATCAGAAACATAAAATGAAATAAAATGCTTAATTAAATTATTCTTAAAACAGGTGCTGCAAGTTATGGTTTATTTTCCGACCTTAACTTGCTGCAAGTTATGGTTTATTTTCCGACCTTAACTTACCTGTACAGAATGTTTTTGGTACAGTGTGGGATATGACAACTAGGGAGCAGGTATATATGTTTATCCGTGGGTTCAAGGAAAATATCTGTTTAAGTGCACTATCCATGGTCATTGTGATGTCCAAAAAGTCTGAACTGCTTGTGAATTTGTTAGCAGTGAATTTGATTGTAGGATGAGCCAAATTCCAATCTTCACCATGAGTCCAGATCATGAAGATATATATTCAATATTTCATTTATTCCAGAAAAACACACACACAAAACAAAAACAAAATGTCATAAATGCTGGCCCGGGGACTCCAAAAATGAACCTAATCACTTTCCGAGGGATGTCCCAACACTGATATCATCAATGTAACAAAACCCAAATTGTGGTTTCATGGGCTATAGGGACAGGAAGTTGGCCTCAAATTGTCCTATAAATACATTTTCAAAAGATGCCGTCATTTGTGTGCAAATAGATAATGACTCATCAAAAACAAAATTACTATTGGTCAGAATAAGCAAAAGTATGGTTGTTCCTGTAGATAAGATTCAAATGGGGGTTTGTCCCGAATTTGCTTGTAATTTGAAGTACACGCATTATTACCTTCTTTATGAGGGATATTATTATAATGATGAAATATAAAGTGTAGCTAGAAAAGTATATTTAGATAAGTTTGAAATTCTATGTAATTATGAATATATATATATATATATATATATATATATAGATTAAAAGGCAAAATACTGGAAAACAACAATGCT
>NW_022684325.1:0-771 GCF_011630105.1 Anneissia japonica | reverse complement strand
TTGAAAAAAGTGAGTGTGGTCGGACGTCGCTCACAATCTCTCATAATCTCTCAGAAGCGTTCCATGGGCTGGCTTAAAAAATATGACAATTTAGGGGTTTCAAAGGCTTATTTAATCGATTTTGGAGTATAAATATACATTTTTTTCTCCCCGACGAATTGTAGTTTTTCTCCCCGATGGGGGGGCCCCGGGCCCCCGCTGGCGCGGCCCCAGATTAAGTGAATCATAGACCCGGCCAACTCATCTCAGAATTGGCTTATACATAGAGTGACATCATCAGTGTCGTGTTCCACCTTACGTTGAAGCAAAAACTACTAAAGTAGTTAAAATTCACCTCGTACCACCTTTACCATCTGGCGCCTCCTCACTTTATCATTGAGCCCCACCTTCGTGTGCCCCCCCCCCGCGCTTCCCCAACCCCCATTTCAATACCCCTAAATACGCCAGTGGAAAATAGGCAAATTGCATTGAGAATATCCAAATAAGACTTAATTGAACATGAAAATTATACAATGTATTGATAATTTTTTTAAATTTTTGCTAAAAAGTACATATTTCTAAACTTGCACAGAAAATCAGTTTAAAAATGTATAAATATATTTTTTTAAATATATAAAACATCCAATGGAGGACAGGCAGTCAACTGACAGGGGTGGATTTAAGGGGCCCCCGACCCGGCCCCGTCCTCTCCTTTTGGGATGTAAAAAAAAAGAAAAAAGAAAGAAAAAGAAAAAATGATAGCCTAGAACGCCTCAAATGTTATTTTCTGGT
>NW_022684324.1:0-1505 GCF_011630105.1 Anneissia japonica | reverse complement strand
ATGTGAATGTACACCTAGCCTAGGCTATTTGGCCGCACTACAACTCCTTTTGATAATACAACCCCACAAACAAAGTAACCCATAGATCTTTGTAAAGTAAGCACTGCATAATTAAAAAATAATGAAAGATATTCTTACAATATGATAATAAATATTAATTTACTAAAAACATTGTATAATAAAAAAATAATGAAAGCTATTCTTACGTTATGATAAAAACTTATTCATAGGTGGCCTGTTAGCATCCAATAGTTTTATCCCACTAAATTTTCTCCGTATTTCTTTTAAATGCAGATTGTCTTTGTGTATTTACTTATAGTATAGTCTTTGTGTAGTTCAACTCCCACCTTGATATCATTAAAACTCGACATGAAGACGAGAGGAAAACAGGACCAGCACAACTTTGACGACATGATAATAGAAAAGGAAATTGGCACAATTAACTGACTAAGTAGCTCAGATTGAAACAAAGTTAACAAGCACAAAAAGGAAAAGATATTTCAACAAGGGAAGTGATTATTTATCCTTGTATTCTCTTAATCCTTTCCATTCAAGTTGAATTAGGAATTCTGCTTGCATGGTTTTCTAAGTTAGTATCAAACACAGCTTTCTACTGTAGAGTCATTCAATCATCTGTTAAATATCAGTCTACAATCAGTGAATCTGTCTTTAATATTAATCAACAACTATCAACAATAAAAAAAAAACCCTTATCAATCTTTGAAAATGACCATCCTTATATGAAAATACAAATTTACGGAATCCATTACACTTCCACACCATCACTAAAATAATATTAAACACAGATTTAAAAACATCTTAAACCCAGTTTTTATATTATTTCTGCTATACTGCATTACAGCGTATGAATTCCAATATATTTTTAATTAAATATCATTGTGAAACCTTTCTAATTTTATCTCATTCATATAACACTGTGCAATGTGATCTAGTACGTACATACAAAGAAACTTGTAATCTATTTAATCACATTATGCTGAAATCTACATGAAAATAATATCAACATACTGTACAAACACAAGTCACAGATGCATTGAAAAGCATTATGGTACATACACATTTGGCCTAGTCACACAATGACATGGGTAATGATGATAAATACAGGCTTATCATACCCACTGATCTGAATCTCAATTCTCTAATACTGTAATGGCCAGGCATTGTTATTACAAGATTACTTGGAGTTTGAGAAATGCCTTTTGATTGGCTGAACAAAACAGGAAAAAGCCGCATACTGTGGGATGTGACTTGTGATTGGCTACATGGCTACACTAAACTGGGAAAAGCCATATGCTCCCGTGACATTTTTTCCTGAGGATTCAGTTTAGCAACTTCAGTAGAACAACTTGCATCGCTTATCAAGTGTCATATTTCATCGAACAATACTGCTATAGCAATTCAGTGTAATGAGGTTCTGCTTGGCTACCCCACTGCTTATTATAATGAATGACTTAACTTATTTGCCTTTGTTTCAAATTGAGGAG
>NW_022684323.1:0-1292 GCF_011630105.1 Anneissia japonica | reverse complement strand
CGACCTATTCATTCGTCGGACAATGACCTATTCGTTCGTCGGACGAAAGGGGGTCCATGCCTATCTGACCGGCTGTCTCTTATACACATCTAGATGGTGCCCCCCCTCCCCCCCCCCCCCCCGCTGGTGCCGCAACTGGTTGTCATGCAAGTACGAGCACAGAATCTTATTCGGAGAAGCAAGATTGTTACGGTACTGTAGGTCAACTGAAATATAAAAAAAGACAAGGACCATAATTATACTCTTCAACAAAATTATCAATTACAGTTGATTAAGTTTGGGCAGTTGAGGTGGCAGAATACAATACCGTACTCGCGCGAATAAGCGCCCCGTTTGAATAAGCGCCCCTATCGAATAAGCGCCCCTCATAACGAGAAAATTTCCTTAAGCGCCCCGTTTGAATAAGCGCCCCTTCTAATTTGAGTAAACGGCCCCTCAATAACCCAATCAATCCTGGGACTGTGGATGTTGGCATGATTTGAGGTGTGGAGTGGAATCACATTCTTCTTTAGTCAATATCAAAGTGAGGATATTTATCTTTGACAGAATGATGAGAGCTCCCTGGACAGACAGTATATTTCCAACTTTCATCTTCTTTCATTTGTTTATAGCCTAGTCCTACTACTCCTTTTCCGACAATTTGCACCTTTAACACATTCTCACATCTAAGATCTAAGTTTTCAAGAAAACCGGCAATGATCATGCCGTCCTGCTATTCTCAATCTACCGATGGCGAACAAGCTAATCACCACCACTAATTTCATCTGCTATTCTGCTGTTGTAATACTGTACTCACAACATTCTTGTCATGACAAGCCATATGCTCTCTGGATGATTATCTTTTCCGCCGCAGCACCATTCGTAAAATTTGCAGTTTCCTGATGTCCTTATTTAATCGTTTTTCATTCAAAATGTGCCTCTTAGATTTAATAAGTTCTCATAAGAACCCCTCGATTTTCATCTATTTCCATAAGCGCCCCCTCAAATTTCACTCCGTTTTTATAAGTGCCCTGTTCGAATAAGCGCCCCGTTCGAGTAAGCGCCCCTCAAAAAGTGCAAAAAATATTTTAAGCGCCCGGGTGCTTATTCGCACGAGTACGGTAACTATGATCTTGATTGTGATTTGAATTAATATTGCGGTGCCAATAACAACATGTCCCTTAACCCACCTAACTCTCATGTCAGGTTTATTCAAGGAGCCAAGCGAACAGACTCTATTGAAACCCTGTGGTAGCTACTGTAGGTTCGAACCAGGGTCGTCAGCCATATGCTTACAGTAGAACAGTAGCTAC
>NW_022684322.1:0-1191 GCF_011630105.1 Anneissia japonica | reverse complement strand
AGTGCAGACAGGCGCCTCGATATCACCATCGAATGCTCGCTCGTCCAAGGGAACAGCACGTGTCGCGCGAGCACGGCGTCGAAGTCGGTCATGGAGCAGCACTCCGTCGTGACCGAATCCGTCCCTCGCAGAAGGTGCTCCGCTAGAACTAAGCATGTTGCGTAGAAGGGAACGACGTCGTCGTCTGTGCCGCTTCCGCACGCAGCTTCCAACCGTCGTTGCAGATCCACAGACAACTCCTCCACCGAATCGTCTTCGTCTTCGTCGTCCTCATCCTCCTGCTCACCATCCTCGAATAATTCTAGACGGCGGTCGGCGTCGATCGCCCTCTTCTCTCGTGCCCATCTCGACCATTTTCTTCGCACGCGCACTTCGAGATTCCTCCACATTTCGAAAGACATTCAGAAAACGGAAGTGACAAGTTCGCGTCTCTCCCGCTGGCGTTCTTCGCAGTTAGGTACGATGTCGGCAAGCAGGATGCTTATGAGAAGCAGGAAGTTGTCGGAACTGGTGGCCGGGTCGTCAATGTCGTCGAACATCTTCCACTATCACCGCACCGGGATCATGTACGATATTGCGATCCAGTATCCTCTCGGCCAACTGGACGAGAGTATCCGTGTCCGTCCACTTTATGCTTTCAGCGTCGTCGTCGAAAAGCACGTAGCGCGCTTCTCCCCTTCCGGCGAACCCGGCGTTGTCGTTGCTCGAAAGGAAGGAGATGGGAACCGTGCACTCGCTCGGTTTCAGCAGCGTCAAGCCGGGAATCTTTCCCATGAACGCTATCAACCTCGCGAGAGATCTGGTGGCCGGCGTGGGCGGATCAGCGTAAACCACGGTCGGCGCAAAGGCCGTCGAACCGTACCTGTCTGACAACCTCTTCGCCGCCTCCGGTACTTCTTCCTCGGACTCGACGAACCGTCTTGCTTGGTTCAGAAGCCGATGAAACGAACATTCGTCCTCTCCGATCAACCCTCCGTAGGCGGTGGAGCTCGGTCGGTAGTCCACGACGAAGGGGATGGGACGGGGGTTTTCGTTCTCTTCGGAGTTGCCGACGAGGACGACTTCGCTAACGTCGTCGTCCACTTCCTCTCCGGATTCGCACGCAGAACTTCCGGAACATGCGTCGTCGACGACGTTGTAGCTGGGACCGACGTTACGGCGACCGGGAGGTTGCCGACGTTGTCGTTGAGA
>NW_022684321.1:0-585 GCF_011630105.1 Anneissia japonica | reverse complement strand
TGGCTGAACAAATTACATTAATTATTATCCTGTAAATGACGATGATGAAGGTTTATGGGGATTTTTTTTGTTCTCAATATATAGGCCTTGTCTTCATTACCGTAGGCATAACAACTTTAGGTGTAATTTAGAAACGTTTGATTGCAACTATAAAAGAATTAAATGTCAATAAAAACAAAATTAAGATTAAGATTTAATTTTGTATATAAATTGACCCATACCATAGTGAGCGTTTACAACAGTGGCCACATACTTATAAATAGCGTGCCAAAGCAACAGCGCATCGTCCCTGAAATAATACTTAGGTAGTACATCCGGGTCATGAAGACCACGAGATTCGAGTTCCTTCGGAAGGGTTCCATCGACGTCGAGTCGCCATGTTTTAAAGCGTCGTCGTACAATTTCAAACATGCCAAGCCGACCGATGGTCATAGCCTGGTCCACCCAGCCTCCTTTAGAGACTAGTTTTAACACTGCATTTCTAAATATGCAAATCAAATATAAATAATACATTGAAGATTAGTAATAATATATATATATATATATATATATATATTTCTATTTCTGGTTCTATTTCTGGCTGTT
>NW_022684320.1:1005785-1010020 GCF_011630105.1 Anneissia japonica | reverse complement strand
TGCTAAAAAGCTCTGAGTGGTTGCCTTGTAATCTTAATGAGAAATCAGCATTTGTGCCCTGAAGATGAATCAAATAAAATAACAGAAAAATCTTGGTATCAAGCACTCCACTGGGTCATATAATTAAAAGGTATTAATCTTTATCATGCCCTATAATGTAGCTAGAATCACTCATGTAATTGTTCACTAAAGTGAATTAAATCGGTTTACACACAAGAATGTCAAATTACTATACAACATATTAGGTACATAGATAGCTTGTGACTGATAGTAAAGTTCTTTAATGCAATCCATTCTTTTAAATGGCATCACAAGCGTGGGCTGACTAGAGAAAAAATATATAAAAACATCTATAAAAAAATTTTTTAACATGTGCCCCCACCATTGCCCATCCCCACGATGTCTGCATGATGTCACTGGTCCTTGTTCGAAGCCAGTTTGTCCTGTCCCTAACTAATGTCATTAGCTCTTTGAAATTATTTACATGATGCACTGTATTAGATCAACATATATTATTTTGTTGTAACAGTGAATATCATAATTTCACTTAATAATGCACTTACCATATCAGCATCACTGACTAGGATCTGTAGAGGGAGCTGTTGTCCTTGCTGGGCACTTTCTGGTATAGAAACATCATATTGTGGTTGGCTGAATATTGGAGCTTGGTCACTTACATCCTCAACCATAATGGAAAAAATAGTGCTAACATTAGCACCCCCACTGCTGCCAAGTTCAGTAGCCTAGAATGAAAATGTAGCAATTAAATGACAGTTATTATAAATTAAGCTGAAAGTACTGTAATGCATTGTGAACTGCATTGCATGGTTATCCTCCACTGACTTTACTACAAAATACTGCACAGTATAATATACTATTATATTGTATTATATTATTTGTATCCGACACATAGTAATCATTTTATGTCTGTTGGGTATTGTTTGTATGACACACAAGTGTAGCCTATGCAATGCTGTGTATGCCAATATAAGGGAGTGTAAAATATGTATAGTCATGTAGAACTTTGCATTGTATAACTTTTCTATTTCGAACAGAATAATAATAACTGAAAAAAAAAAAATTGAACAATATATTTACCATGACTGTGAGTTGTACAATGCCAGAGAAGCCATCCATCTCCCTATCAATAACGCTGTTTACTGTTACATTGCCAGTAGCAGGATTGATAAAGAAAAAACCTGCTTCATTACCACCGACTATGCTATAACCAATTACATTTGGTACACCAGTATCTTGGTCAATCGCACTTACTGTTGTCACAATTGTACCCTAAAAATAGGAAGCATTAGAAAATTGAAGAATTTGGTTCAAAACTAAAAATCTTTGAATTTGAAGATCATTAAGACATTGTGAGGTTATACACAAGCTAATTTTGATAGCTACACCTTGAATTACACATGGAGAAACAATCAAACAAATTCTGCATCAAGGTATTCTATAAAATATTGAAATCAATACTCATTCTTTCATGTACTTACAATTGGAGCATTTTCTTGTACAGTTGAAGTATATGGTGTATTCACAAAAATAGGAAGCGAGTCTTGAACATCCTCAACCTCTAATATGAAGTCAGTGGTGTTTTCAAGACGTGGTGATCCTAAGTCCTATATTAATATAAACAACTGAAACACTAGTTGGTTCATCCAGATAAGTATTCACTAAAGAGACCTTACTTCTAATTAGCATGGTATATGTATTTCCCTGTATAATTGTAATATTATGCAAAAATATAGAACTTAGAATAATATCAAACCAATTCATACAAACTATGCAGCAGTTCTATGACACTATAATGACCAATGAATGACTTGCAATCAACTTGTCCAACTAAAGTAATAAACCATACTTAATTTGAGGAATCACAACTTACAAAAGCTTGAATTGTGAACTGGTACATTTTGGTGACCTCATGGTTCAGTAGTTGTTTAAGGAGAACTTTGCCTGAAGTCAGGTTAACTGAAATAATAGATGTATTCTGGAAAAAAGAAAATAAGAGAAAAATAATTTTGAATGATCTTAACTCGACACGAAGGGGCAAATGCTTGCATAGCATTAAAACTCAAATGAGAGTATATCATAATATTCTCTACTAGATATTTTATTTATTTTTAATTTTTACATTTTTATTTCATGTCTTCCAACACCAATAACAGGATGAATAAATACTTTTAATATTACATCAATAGTTAAGAAGTACAATCAAAACATAATCAGTTATTTACAATACACTAAAATCAGAGTAAAACAACAGAGTAAATCTAATTTAAAATTTTTAAAAAACATTATTAAATATCCAAAACATTGTTTCTGATAAGAACACACAAATGTGTTACCTCAAGGAGTTGGTATTCAGCACCTTGAATCCCTGTGTCGGGATCTGTGGTTGAGATAGTTGTGATTAGTGTGTCAATGGGTGCATCCTCAGGCACTTGAAATCTGTATGGTGTGTTTACAAACTGAGGAGCATTGTCGTTCACATCTGTGACTAGAATAATGGAAGGGTATTCAACCTACAAAATAAAAAATAAACATATTAATGCACAAAATATTCATATAGGTCACCTTAATTTATGATTTCAATAGGATCACATTAATAACTAAAAGTAATAATATTAATGTATACATTTATACAGTGCTTTTGCCAAAGGGGCTTGAAAAATAAGAAGGGGAAGAAAGATTATTATGGGAAAAAATGTGATTTTATCACAATTCTTCAACAATTCTTTTACATGGTTGAGAATATTCTTTGAAGATAGGAAGTCATCAATAGTACTTTGTTTATCACCTCTTACCCAAGTCATTTTACCTTTACAAAAAATGGTGTGATTTAAGATTGAAAGTTTGAGTCCTTACTAAATTCTAATAGTCTATTACCATTTGTGTTTAAAATAGGGTCACCATTGTAAAGATAGGTTGGCTATTCGATGTGTAAGCGTGTGTGTACAAATTAAAGACATGTGAGTTTAAATTCCAACATAAACTTTATTGATTGCTTCAGCTATTGCTTACAGACAGGGATCGGAGAGCGGGAAGCGAGAGATTCTGTTGCTATGGACTTGCATTATAGAATTATATAGAGGGTGCCATTGCACATTTAATATGCATTGGATGATTGTTCTACCATATCATTACAACCATTGGGTACTGCGTTGCCTATTATAGCAAAGATACTAGAAATACAAGATAGAGCACTCGCATTGTAAAAATGAGGCGGAAGTCGTGCCCAACGTAGGCGGCGCTCTTCTACTTAACCATGCAAGTTTTCTATACTTCGTGCCCTTCTGTTGCTAAGTATATCCAGACGCAAAAGGCGCCCTTCCTTTTCCAATAATGGAGGAAAACTTTTTCACTAAGAGTGCGTCCGGCCATACGATTCTGCGCTGTATTGTTGTTTTATTCTTTACTGATTCATGATTATGCTTTAATTGTTTTGTGTTTTATTTGGATAATAGCAACGATTTCTACCGCCACCAAGGAGGTTATGTATTCACTGATGTCACTGTCTGGGTGTCTATTCCAGTTTGTTTTTATATCTAGTAAATAAAAAGTGAATTGATAATAAAATACGCAACGACTTGGTAACGAAAGTTTGGAAGACGTTTTTTTAGATCCAGCTGTAGGGGGCGTCCCATTGTTTGCATTCCCACCATGCATTTCGGTGGAACACTTTTTTTGTGTGGAGAACTCTAGCTTGTATTTCTAGTATCTTTGATTATAGCATTAAGTCGCCCATTATCAAAATTAGCGGGTCCTCTTCTTTGTTAAATATATTTTCAATTTGAATAATTTCAGATAACAAATGATTATACAATTCATCTGTCATTTCACTGTCAACGCCTGTATTAATTCAGAAAACACCTATATTATAATTCACACACAGAGTCAATAACAACCGTTGTCAAAGAACAATGTAAATTTCAAAGAAAATGTCTTTTGTTTGAAAAACAAGACATAAAAAACCAGAACCTTGCAGGCGTCAACGTTCCTATGCATGATACACGACTTTTAGAAGTATATATACGTGTATATATATATATATATATATATATAGATAAAAAGGCAAAATACTGGAAAACAACAATGCTGTGGGAAACAATGGCAGGATCTCAGTAGAGATACAAAAATGATAAGCAACAGCTAAAAAGTAAACGTAAGTAAACAGCCAGAAATAGAACCAGAGCTTTCGGACAACACTAGTCCTTCCTCAGTGGCGA
>NW_022684320.1:1003899-1005351 GCF_011630105.1 Anneissia japonica | reverse complement strand
GTCCATCCCTTTGTTTAACATTATTCTCCCAGAATTTCAGTACCTTTCTGTCGTTTAGTGACATTACCTTATCTTCTCCATATCCTTCCAGGCTATCACAAACCCAGAATTTCTTCAGCTGCTGGTCCAATAACTCGTCATTACGCCGACTCACAAAGTGGGAGCTCGCAACTCCTGTACACTGTTTACCGATTGGTCCATTTAGCACCCATCCCAAGCATGTTCTCGTTGCGTATGGTTCTCCCTTTTTTCCAGCAAGAGGTTGAAGCGCCTCAGGAACGTCAAGACCGATAAGGAGATCAATATCACTTGATTCAAGTTGAGGTATCGAAATGTTCTTAAGATGTGGCCACTTTGCGATTCCTCCGGAATGTACCAAACCAGGTGGACGTATGCAAAGACTATTTATCGAATAAACACACGGTAACGATACACGGTCGTTGTCATCCATAGCACATACCTCCAAGCTAATAAGTCTAGTAGGGATGTTGCTATCTGCCTTATCAACTGTATTGATCAGTAGGTCTTCCCGTCTTCCAGTTGCCATCAGCTTCTCGTCTAGCTTGTCAGAACTGAAGGTGTTTGTTGACCCCGGATCAAGAAACGTACGTGTGTACGTCTGTACCTCCATGCCACTGTCTGGTGAAATCACCATTACAAGAGTTATTGGGAGCGATATATGTGTGTGTTAGCTTTTATATATACACGCACACACACACACACACACACACACACATATATATATATATATATTAAAATAAGTTGAACCTTCGCCAAGTGAAGGAAGATGCGCTGTCCAGATGATGAAATGGCGTTGCCATCTCTACCGTATACACAGAGGTATCTCGGTGCCAGTATGCTGGCTAGCTCCGGTAGCTGTCACCTAAGAAAATCCTGCGACTTAACTACCGTGCATTATAAATGTAATCATTTATGGAGCATTTAAAGAGGTATGTCTAAAGATTTTACTGATTCACGAACAATTGTCAAGGCTAACAAATTAATCAGGGCTCGCAGAATCGCCTGCCCGACGTCCCAGGGCAACCAAATATCTGCGTCGGGCAACCAATAATAAATAGGGTGCGTCCCGACGGGCAACCTCTTTAACATCTTTTTGTAACATAATATTCTGTTAAAATGTTAATAAAACATTCATAATTATCACAGGGTTTCTCACCTCGCCGGGTATCCCTGTCCGGCTCTGAAATTTCCGACCGGCATCTAAACTGCGCCATTTTTTACAAAGACTTTTTCAACCTCAGAAACATAATTAAACACAAAATACTTTGCTAAAAAATCAAGAGCTTTTAACAGTAAACGCCCTATTCATTGAGAAAATAACAGTAGAAGTACACGTCCCCATGGTTACGTTGATTTTTAATTAAGAGTCTTGCAGTGGATAGGCCCACAATATTTATATAGACGTGCATACTCATTTATATAGAATGAGTG
>NW_022684320.1:1003541-1003877 GCF_011630105.1 Anneissia japonica | reverse complement strand
TGTTATAACACACAACAGAAAGCAAGCATAAACGCCATAGTAACAACAAAGTTTATGATTTTATTATGATGATCAATGACTAAATTAAAATGACATGTAAGAAGTGAACGTACAAAAAAGCAACACTTCGCTATAATACAGCTGAACTATGAAACC
This sequence comes from Anneissia japonica, assembly GCF_011630105.1. Classification (NCBI taxonomy): domain Eukaryota; kingdom Metazoa; phylum Echinodermata; class Crinoidea; order Comatulida; family Comatulidae; genus Anneissia; species Anneissia japonica. The sequence goes on along the minus strand of NW_022684320.1, from coordinate 1,003,721 downwards.
ATGGCACATGTTGGTATCGCTGAACAAGGCAGTCGGCTATTCACTCCTTGGCGAGCAGCAGCGCGTTTACATTCCTGAAGGCGGCGTTCAAAGAATCAGATCAGACACTAGCCCGTCTACATTCCTGAGTTGGCGGCGTTTAAAGAATAAGACTACTGTATGTGACTGACCTTGTGTCTG
>NW_022684320.1:982169-1003433 GCF_011630105.1 Anneissia japonica | reverse complement strand
TTTCAAACAGTTTCCTTCCGTTCATGACGAAGTAAGAGCATCAATACAAAACTAAGTGAATTAATTTTATTTCTGAACGGGACCGGTAGCGGCAGGATTTGGCTGATGGGGGTACGATGTCTCCGACGTGGTGGGCAACGAGAGCATAAGTGGGCGTGGCCGGGTGTCGCTCAAAGTTTCTGAAATTGTTTCAGAGTTGAAACCCCGGAAATTTCGAAAATTTCAAAGGCTTATTTAATCGATTTTAGTGTCTTCTAATATATCATAAAAATACATAACTTTTTCTTCCCCGCCCCACCCCCCGTTTTTCTTCTCGACCGGGGATACCGATCGTTTCGGTAGAAAAGTCAGTTTGTTTGTAAATAATTTTCAACCACACAGCCATTGAACAACAAACAGCGGTGGCTGATTAATTTCAGTCCGAAATCCAAGTTTATGAAGAAGATATAGAAACCATACAAATATAGGGTCAATGGCGGTAATTTCATGTAATTTTTTGAGGAATTATTCAATAATAATATGAATATGCATATTATACACATTTTGTTACAAAAACAACTCTCTACAGCCAGTGGGCTCCCTATATTTCCACCCCTAATTTGCATATTTATGCTAATAAGGTCGGCAAAATGGCACTTCCGGTCATTTTTGAAGAAAATGTTCCATTAGGGTAAATAGAAACATGCATGTTCTGAACAACTTTAATAAAGAAGCAACTTTCTGCGACTTGTGGTTACCAAGATATAAGTACCCTACATTTTCAGACCTAATTTGCATATTCAGCTAATTTGCATATGAAGATAAGCGTAAAAAAATTGGCGACTCATTTTATTCGATTCAGCATACTTCAAAGCATATAATTTAAAAAAAAAAAAATGATCACGAAATTTCCACGGGATGACATAAGCCATACACACAATAAAAAACATAGGAAATAGCAAGAGTGATTACAATAGTTCCTATTGCATTACATGCATAGGAACTAAAAAGTCGTATGTTTGGAAATTCCAAACATACGGGTTCTACAACCCGCATGTGATAATACATTATAATATGTTGCACTTTTTCTATAGCGTCCACAATCGACTGGGAAGCCTACAACTAAGGACAATCTTAAAGCATTATCTTCACTACTCTATCAATACTAACAACATGGCTCCCAAGGTAAATTAAACACTTAGTGTAAACTTAAGTGACTGTCAATACTTAAAATAATGCAAATGTATTTTTACAATATTTGCATTTGCTTAAAAGCACTTCATTTTATTTTTGATAACTGAATTTATAGTCTGTAAACTAAATTAACTACCAAACTGTTGATATTATGATATTCTAATTTTAAAACAGAAAGACACAGGCAAAACTCCATACCAAGGCAAGAAGCGGGCTTTTGGAAATTTCAAATGTCCAAAATGTAATCGGACTTGGTCAAGTGCCAACAGTTGGGCTAACATGGGCCAGGAATGCAAGACATGCAGGATTAATGTTTACCCTTATCATCAGGTGAGATGGATTTTATTCATTTTGATCTAAATGGTTGGAAAATATATATTTGAAGTTAAACAAAGCAGTTGAAATTCAGGTGCAAAATACAAATTTTGAAACTATTTAAATCTGAATTATAATGTGTTTCATTCTCTATTCAGAGTAGGTACTGTATTATAGATTAATTAAAGTAGATTAGACTTTGTACAAGTTAGTCTTAAAAGTGTTTATACATTATAATGGTATGTCTAGCTAGCTGAGGGAATTTTTGAGTCAAATTCCGGGCTATTCTCTTTAAATATTGTTCAATAAATTTAAGGAAGAATTAAATATAAAACACTAAATTTATCTATGTTTTTTCCTTAGGAGGAGCTAAAACCAGGTAACACTAGTTACAATCAGGAACAGCATCCTGAGCATCTGTGTGAGAAGTGCAAGCAACTTGGTCACTCCTGTAAAAACTGAATCAAATGCAGCAACAGGCTAATTAATAGCTATACAACTAATTAATTGTTAACACTGCTTCAACTTAGATATAGAATAGAACAGGCTTTTGGTTAATTAGGCTTTTCATGTCTAAATATAGTTGAATAGATTGATGATTTAAATTTTGAATGAAAATTTTTACTACATCATATTATTATTTTGGAGTTTTTAATAAATAACTTATCATGGGTTCAAAGCCAATCATAGCAGGCTCACAGATCCATTGCTAAGTATCTTGTATTGTATCTGCTTTGCAAAAATTCTGCATCGTTTGTTTTTATATTATGAACATTACACATTGACAGGGACGTAATGCAGCACTGAAAGCGTGGTTAAAATATTCCATCGCCACATGTATTCCTTTATCTACTCTTCCTAACACTGTTCAAAGTGAAAATGCCAATAAATCTTAAACATGCATAAAATTTAGCCTCTTTTTATTGTTTACCAAGATTTTTTAACATCATTATTCACATTGTGGAGTAGGCAGTGGCAGTGGGAATCAACATCATTAAAACTTTACTATTGACAATATAATTAGATACAGCCCAAAAGGTGCATATATATATATATTGGTTTAAAAAATCAGCAATATCAACCTCTTCATAATTTCATCATCAATACCTGTTACCATATCCTTAATCACCATCATATAGAAGTGGTTTGGCGCATCCGGAATGGTTTTTCCCAACCTCAACTTTTGTTTTCAATTACAGTACCCACTGTCAATTATTGTAGACACAGGAGTATAAGTGGGTACCTGTAGGGTTAAAATGCAAAATGCACTGATTAGCTGCTGCAACGTTATAGAATACGCCCCAGGGAGCTTGACTTTGTGTTCCTTAGGCGTTTAATCCAATGACCGGGGTAATGCTAATGTGAAGTGCATAAAGGTCTCATTATAATGCGCTATATAAGTCTACCATTATTATTATTATCATCAACCAAATATTTTTCTTATCCATCAACCACATTTTTTTTTCATCTCTCAATATCTTAAAAAGAAGCGGACACTAAATCTGGAAAGCATGAAATCTCATCTACATTTCTAAGAAAACGTTTATCATCATTAATCATTTTGTGGAGCAGTCGGCGGCAGCAGCAGCGGGAATCAATACCAAGAACAATTTACTATCAGGTGTAAATATCATTATTATTATTTATCTAAACTTAGATAATGCAATGTCAACAACGATTTGCCCCTAACAACTACTATGCAACTCAATCATATGAATGGGAAATTCCAAAAACAATCTGGTTTTTTCCCATTTGAGCTTTATAAATAAGTAATAATTATAATTTGTGCCATAGATACACAGGACTCGGTGTACAACATTATATACTGTAGCTGAAGAGAACCACGAAAGGAAATATGTCTCAGGTATGCACAACTATAGGATGGATCGGTAGTAATGCCCAGGATGATTTAGAGAATAGCTTAGGGGGTAAAATTTAGCTGCATAATTAACTTGCCTAGTATATAGATATTGACTGCTTTAAGATGCATAGTCTACATTACTCATGTTGCTGTTAAATACAGTATGTACCATAGTAAACATGCAATATTTACTATGGTACATACTGTATGTACCATAGTAAACATGCAATATTCTATAGTATAAGTTGTAATAATCACATATGATTTTTTTATTAGGGCAAGGGTTTAACACTATACCAAGGCTCAAAGCGCATGTTTGGTGAATTTCGTTGCCCAAAATGCAATCGTAGGTGGATGAGTGGCAACAGTTGGGCTGATTTTGGTCAGGAATGTAAGAATTGCAAGATTAATGTCTACCCTTACACCCAGGTGAGTCAGCTTTTTTGTACAACTTAAATCATTTATGAAAGGATAATACATGCTCCAAGTATTGAAATGCACGCCATCGTGTTGGGATTCAATATTTCGACATTAATGTCATCATCAGGAATGAAAAAATTATCCATATTAGCAAGCTTATAATGCACTAGCACCAAAAGTGTTTAACCAATCAAAACATTACCTCTGGTGACATAGTGATTTAAACAAAAGATCAAAGCATTCTTACTCTACTGATCAAAGCTACCTACAAAAATAAAGAAAGCTCCTTTGAAGCTCTGAACCCATTGTTAAGCAAAGGGTGTAGTCTACGTATAGCAAACGCTTCTTTAAACAATAGGATAGGCCAGTTTCGGGAGCTGTCAATAATGTTAGTACTAGAAAATATTAAACCTAATTTATTACTTAAATTACAGACAACATTATCATTTTCAAGTATACCTGTAAGCCTAACACATAAGCCTAAAACATTTATTTCATACAAGATCAGTCAAGACTTGTAGAATACTACTTATATTTAAACATGATTATTTCTATTATAGAAAAAATTATACTAAATATTATTATATTACATATTATATAATTATAAAACAATACCAATAAAACTATCAGTAACAATAGACCTCACTAGGACCCCCATTTGACATATTTCATAAATCGAAAATTAATTTTAATTGCTACTCAATCCAAAAAAAATTGCACTTTTTTTTTTTTTTTTTTTTTTTTCTGTAGAGAAAACTAAAATTTACTGGAGCAGAGGGGAACATGAATGAGCCACACCCAGCACACTTGTGTGAGAAATGCAAGAAGCACGGAAATTGCAGAGGAGGTTTTGGTGGCAGACGATACTAACCCATCAAATCGCAACAACAGTGGATAACAACCAATCACAATGCTAGAAATATTAGCATCATATTAAGATCATTATCCAGAAATTATAATACAATTTGATATTATTTGACTTTTTGAGGATGAAAATTTGATATACTGTGTTTCTAATAATGTTTAGCAATATTTTACACTTGCTATTACAGACTTATGATTAATTAAAAAGTTTGATGCAGGTTAGCAATATTGGTGTTGGTGGGGAGGGGCATGTGGTGGCACTATCTAGATCACTCTAAAAGTCAACACAAGATATAGGCTCTCTTCACTAAGGCTTCTGTGAATGGATGTTTTGTAGTGGAGTAGGAAATCTTGTCTATAAGCAGTACCATATGATTGAAATAGACAGGAAAATTACCAAATTCTCACGTCCCACATTATGGTTAATTCTAAATTTTTCCATTAAGTTACTTTTTATACTAAATGCTAATAATTCATATATTACAGCAGATTTGTTGTACATAAAAAGTTGCTCCAGGTGCACTCACAGTTTAAACATAATTTTTATTAAGAATTTGTAGTCTTGATTGATTATTCTTCATATATAAATGTACACCATATCCCAACTGTGATGTATCTACTTGGGGTACATGAGGGCTGGTTGAAGCTGGTTGAAGGGGCAGAATGGGAAAGTAAGATAGTGCAGCTAGGAGAAGATGATTTGAGGCTATTAACTAATTTTATTGCTTTTAGTAACTTTTTATTGGGGTTCCAGGGGGAGGGAGAATACTTTTAGAGGGAAAAGATCATGTAGGTCTACCCCACATTTCATTAGATATACTGATCGTGTAGGCCTACCCCACATTTCATTAGATATACTGATCATGTAGGCCTACCCCACATTTCATTAGATATACTGATCATGTACGCCTACCCCACTTTTCATTAGATATACTGATCATGTAGGCCTACCCCACATTTCATTAGATATACTGATCATGTAGGCCTACCCCACATTTCATTAGATATATTGATCATGTAGGCCTACCCCACATTTCATTAGATATACTGATCATGTAGGCCTACCCCACATTTCATTAGATATACTGATCATGTAGGCCTACCCCACATTTCATTAGATATACTGATGCATCACGATCTTGTGTATGTATAATTTGTTGACACTGGATGATGACATTTGGGAAATCCCAGTGTACAATCTTATCACCAACATTTTTATGTAAACATTTACTATAACACTATATAAACATTAAATATTGAAGGCCTAAATCGTCTATGTGTATTATCATTCATGACAGTTTACATACAAGTATGACATTCTTTCATACAACAGCATGCCATAGAATGTTTATAAATTACAGATAAGATTATCAAACTTAATAGCATTCAGAACCTTAGCCATAAACGTAGATTTTGATGATTAAATGTTAGAAACGTCATTTCTTTTAGTGATTACGATTTAATTGAAATGGTGAACTCGGCAGGGTGGGTTCGTCCAGTTCCCAAGGAAAAAATAGCCTGCATACCCATAACAGCTACCGGTACCAGTACTTGTAGTTTGATGCCGACGTTCCCTTCTTTCAGAGACATAACTGACAAAGACATAACGTAGCAGGGGATGCAATAACATTTTTTTTTAATCAGGTATAAGAATAAAATTAGCCACTTGTGGTTCTTTTTATTCCTGAATCTACTGTACTGCTAATCTTGTCCTTAAAGCTGGGCACTCTATCACTGAGTCGTATGACAGTTGAACGATGAATCTAATGCCTCTGCTGATTGTCAGTGGCAGTCTGAATGGATCATTATTAAAAAGAATCTGTCGCTTCGTGGCTCTGTGTTCTCCATAGAATCGCGTCAGTTGATGACCATGTCTAAATCATGCCTACACATGAAGAATGTTTCTTATTTATTGTTTAAAAGGATTGTTTATCATCAATATAATTTTGGGGTCATCCTGAAGCCTACCCGCGGCGGTCCTCTTAAACAGCACTAACGCTGTGGTGAACGGAATCAGTACATCAAGTCCAAATCTGCAACAACAATGCCACATTCAGCTTACACCTAAAAGATGTACCTTCAACCTGGGACCTACAGACATCTGGTTGAAGACAGATCTTCTACTGTGATTTTGGACTTTGTTGAGGCGGTGATAGTGGAATGGAAACCAAAATCAAGGAATCAGAAACCATTTTTTGTCAATGATAAAATTTTTGAAATGCCAAAAAGGACTTTGTTTCATAATTATAACGACAAAATTATCCAACTCTTCATCACTGTATAATCAACATTAACAATTATCATATTATTTTAATCCCCACTGATACTAAAACCACATTTCTTTCATAATTTTTAACTCAATATTTGAAAAAAAAGAGACCTTATAGGTGATGCTTAATGAAGCAGAAACAAAGTCCGGGAAATTCCAGCATGCCATCACTTCATTAACATTCATGCACACATATCTACAGTAAATTGGTTAGGTGTATATGATATTGTATATCATTATTTTAATGAAGCATAGACAATTCTTACTGACATCATCAAACCATACCATGTAGCAATGAGTGATTATTACTGAAGGGAACATTATCAAAGGTATTTTACGTGTACAGCATTTGAATGCTAGCAGCAAGTCTGTCATGTGAATGGGAAATTCCAAAACATACTGGGTTTTCCCCACTTGAGCTATATATTCGTAAATAATTATAATTTTGTGGCAAAAGTGACAGGAGTACAACATTATACAGCTGAAGAGAACCAACCAAGGAAATATGTCTAAGGTATGCATAACTATAGGATGATTCACATAGGGATTATATAGAGAATAGTTAAATTTAAATTTTACAATTAGCATGCACTGGAGGTGTTACCTGTTAACAGTTCCATTATCGCAAGAATGTGTTCTATGTGTATATAAATTATAATTAATGGCTATGGTAAATGCAGTGACGGCTCAAGAAATTTATTGACAGGGGATCCGAACCAAAGGGGCCGCCAAGAGCCTTGGTCAGAATGCCGGAACAAAATTCCTGGTGGGGCTTATGGGGAGAGATTTAATGGTTTGTATGGCCAAAAATTGTGTTTTCAGACCACAGTATTAGGGATTGATTGATTGACAATAAGTTTGTTTGGATTGGCAAATAAATATTTTCATTCCGACGATCTAGGCGTGGCATCCCACAATGGGGTTCCATTCTTGTCCGACGGGAATTCCCCACCCCCAACTCCTGCTAGCCCTGCCACTGAGTAAATGTACTACTGTATATTCATAGGCTGTGTCTACTTACAGCATTTGAATTGTTCAATTTGTACATAGGTTATTATGGTAAGGTATCATTTAATAATAACATTAAGAAATGCGCCCTCTAAGGTGTATAAAGTGAATTCATAAAAAGTCATTTCATCTTGTTAAGTGGAAAGAAATAAAAAAAATACAGAATCCAATAATAATATACAAACATCAATCATACAAAAAAAATTGTAAATAGTTATAACAATGATTTTCTTATTAGCGCATCGGCAAGGGGTTAACTCCATACCAAGGCACAAATCGTGTGTTTGGTGAATTTGAGTGTCCTGACTGCGGTCGTACATGGATGAGCGGCAACAGTTGGGCCGACTGTGGCCAGGAATGTCAGACTTGCAACATTAATGTCTACCCCCATTCCCAGGTAAGTTTAAACTATTATCAAGTTTATCAGTGAAAAATCAATTGTGTGATTTTTTAATATTTAAAAATTGGGGGAAAAGGGGGCATAACCACCATTTTTTCCACCTTCTTCCCCTAGATGTTAAATATTCAATCTCATTAACCATTCCCCAGTTTGTCATCAAACAACTTTTTTCTGTCTTAGAAAAGTCAGATCTACAACATATCAAATTTTTTTTTCCACTGGAGCCTGACTTTAACGTGCACATGGACCACAATGCTCAGGGGACCAACGACTTTAAGGTCTCGCCTGAAAGACGGTGCGCTATTGCAACTTGCATTTTAGCCCTCCAGCTGAAATACAAGGAGAGCAGCGATGGGAATTGAACCGGGGACCAAGAGATCTCCACGGTTCAGCGCACACACACAGTGGCTACTACCAGTTTAGCCAACTGAGCTAAGCTGCTCATTAAAGCACCCCCCCCCCACCCGATGTCTAAAGTACTACATGCATAGTTGGCATTGATTTTAATGATTATAGAATACTTTTGAGAATTCTGGCCTTATGTTTTTTTAATCAGAGGAGGTGCCAGCAAGAAGAACATGGAGGCAGGAAAATTCCCAAATCAGATAGACCAACCCCTCATTGTCGAAAGTGTCAGGAAAATTCTGTTTGTGATTTAGGCTACAGTATGTCACACGTTAAATAATAATGAAAAAATGTGCCTGTATTAGTCTGAACTGGGACCCCTGAACAAAACAACTATAAAATTGCAATTAGGGACTGGCACCCGAAATTTAAAATATTTCGCTCTGGTTTATTTTCTCTAGAGGGCGCTGAAGTTCAGTGGTGATGAGGGGAACCTAAGTGCACCACACCCAGAGCACTTGTGTGAGAAGTGCAAGAAGCTTGGACGTTGCTGCAGAGGTAATGCTAGACGTTTCTAGCCAAGCAAAATACAACAAGTGTGGATACTGGCACATCACACATTACAGCACTTAAATAGCGCTATTTCATGAAGATCAGAGCGGGGTTTTTGTTGTATATTTATTAATAAACAGTAGCTATGAAATACTTCACCAAAAAGACAACCGGAATAATGAGAAACAAAAATAAAACAATGCAGACGAAACAAACACCACCACAGCGTTCCCCACCAATTTAAAGTGCAAGGCCCGCCAGGACAGTATTCACAGTTGCATGAGTGACGCTGGCATCTAGACCTGGTCATAAATGACAGAACCAGCATTAAAATTACTAATAATCATTAATGTTTGTATGTTATCATTACATGCCAACATTCAATTAGTGTCACAATAACATTAATATTCAGAACGTTTTGCAAGTTACTATTTTACTTGAATGAAAATGTAAAAGGTGTTTTTGTAAAAAAATTAGTACAATTACTAATATGAAATCACCTCATCTTTGAATTTGTTCTTTGAATACAAAAATTATGTTTTTCACACTGCAGACAATCCTGCTTAGGTCGTGAGTGTGTGTCATGACGTTTGATACTAAAATTATGTACAGTGAGTTAATATTAGTATATTAATTAAGATACTATTAAAATATTATTATTGTTATTATTATTGTTATTATTATTATTATTATTATTACTATTATTACTGTAGTTTTGATATATATATATATTGCTGTGTTTTTACATTTTATTTATTGAAGCAAATGTGGAATCTTCATTTTCTTAAAATTTAAAATATAAATACACACACATGTGTGTGTGTGTGTGTCAGGGGGTGGGGGGGTGTGCGTGCGTGCGTGTGTGTATGTATATTTGAATTTTCAAATTCTAATAGTAATATTAAATTAAAGCCCCGGCAAAATTTCAGTTGTTAAGAAAAATCTGATTTTTATATACGTTATAAAGATTTATAAATATAATATGAAATTGCTAGTTTAACTGAATTTAGAGATTCCTAAGAATGAAAAAAATGTAAAATAAGACTGAAAGTTGATTTTTTTGTGTTCCACACAAGAAATTAATGCGGATGAATTTTTTATGTTTGATTTTGCGATAGGTCTGTGAAGAAATATAGTAGGCGCCGGAAACATTAGCCTATCCAACACTGTTAGGCCTAGCCTTACCTTGATATAGGTTCTGTTATTACACATAAAAACGACCTCATTTTTTTTATTCTTTTGCGTAAAACTAAAATTTATGCCAATATTTTTCCATTGTTTATAATAATTAGAGTAATGCATATGCATTTTTTTTTCAAAAAAAATTATTTTCTAGTGAAATTTTGCCAGGAATGGGGCTTTAAGTTACATCTAAAGCTACATTTGCACTAGACATGATTACGACACGACAAATTTGTATGCTTCAACACTGCGCGCATCTGTATCGTGTTGTTGTCGTGTCGTAATTGTGTCTAGTGTAAATGTAGCTTTAGGCTCTACTGCTCTTTCTCTGACAAAAGAAGTCAAAATTATGGAAAAACGAGCGTGGAGAAAAAGATCCGAACTTAAGCATTTACAAACCTTGTCATAGGTTAAGTTTGTGTATTGCTGATTAATTTGTAATAAATCAATCTTGTTTACCGTACATTATTGTTGGTGGTACAGCTGGCTATTTGAAACTTATGAGTGAGAGGGGATGCAATTGTTTTTCTTCTCATTAACAATTTATGCTGATTTAGTTGATTAAAATACATAACCTAAATGTATGTCTGTACTCCAGTGTACTTTGTGTGTATAGCTATCACTGAGAACTATCTAATTTGTTGATGTTGGGTGACTACATTTGGGAAATTCCCAGTGCATTATATTATCAGCAACATTTGTATGTACACATACAATATTAAAGTCCTAAATGTTTAATTTGCATTATTATTCATAACAATTTATATACAAAATGACATTCTTTCATACAACAGCATGCCACAGAATGTTGAAAAATTATTGATGATAAAAGATTAACAAACATGCTTAACAACATTCAAATGTTAGGGTCAAGTATTTAGAGGATGCAGCTTGACTCTGTTGAGTCATATGAATGGGAAATTCCACAACATAATAGTTTGTTTTGAGCTACATATATCATAGCATTACATCTACAACATACACATACAGTAGCGGTATACAACATTATGCAAGCGATGATACAGAATCAAGAAAGAAAATGTCTCCTCAGGTATGTACAACATAAGATGGGTCAACAACAATGCAAAGATTTTTATATAAAATGTTGCTTACTAATGTAAATGTGATATACTATGAAAAAATGAACTATAATAAAAGTAAATGGACTATAAACTATATTTAGTATAAAGTAAATGTATTACTGTATAATACAAGATAAAGTTTGGTTAACAAAAGGTGAACTTTAATGACAACGATGTATATAGGGAAGTATAGTATAGTAGAAGTGGACCCTTAAGAATGTGCAATCAGTCAAAAAAAGACAGGAAAATCCCTCAAAAGTTTAAAATAAAATTTTGAATAGCTCATTCGAAAGGATGAAATAAATTATTAATTCCGAAGAGAAGCACATCACAAAAAAAGTAGGTTTTCACATTTAAATTTTGCTACAAAAATCCTTAAATTGATTATTGTCCATTTAAGGATTTATGCAAAAGTATACTGGAAAAATTGATGGGGGGGAATTTGTTTAATTCAGAGTTCTAAATTTAATTTAATAACTTAAATATAAGCAATTCATATGTGTAATTACAATTTTAATTTTTAAGGAAGTGATTCTTAATTTGAGAGTACAAAGCATTTTATTGACCTGCTAAATGTATAAATAAATGCATACTAATTATAATGTTTGATTGGTTGATTAGCGCAAAGGATTAACTCCATACCAAGGCTCAAAGCGTTCGTTTGGCGAATTTCGTTGCCCAAAATGCAAACGTACGTGGATGAGCGGCAACAGTTGGGCTGACTGTGGCCAGGAATGTATGGTTTGCAGGATCAATGTTTATCCTTACACTCAGGTGAGTATGTTTCATCATTAAAACACATTTAAAACATAGCTAAGCAATCCGTCATAAATGAAAAATTTGCAACACACCAATTGTTTTCCTCAGTTTTAAATCACACTTCACTAATTATAGATAGTGGTACACCATTAAGTAAATTTAAAGGCATGCAGGAAGCCGTGGTGAATTTGCAGGAAGGCTGAGAAATTTTATTGGGGTTGGAAAGAATCCCCAGAGGACTGATTGATTAAGAAAACAGAAAATGCGTATATTCTTCTAAGCAGCTGAGATGTGACAGGAACATATTAGTTCAATGCAGGGGTGGCGCCAGGATTTGCCTGACTGGGGGGGGGACGATGCCCCCGACGAGGTGGCAGATTTCCCCGATGAGAGCAAAGTGGGCGTGGTCGAGCATCAATTAAAATGTATTGAAAAGTGGTCCAGCTGGCGAAGCCCCCAAAAATTTTGACAATTTAAAGGGTTTCAAAGGCTTATTTAATCGATTCTATTAATACGTAGAAAATGCATTTTTTTTTCTCCCAGACGAATTGTGGTTTTCCCCCCAACAGGGGGAGGGGCCAGCTCTCCCCTACAGGGGGCCCTGCCACCCCTCGATGGCGCCACCCCTGGTTCAATGTACTCCCTAACATACAGCACCCATCTGCCTAATGATTGTAAAACTCATAATAATAATAATAATAATAATAATGATGATAATGACCACAGCAGCAACGAAAACGGCAGTGGCTGTTGCGGTAACGATTTACATAAAATTTAATCCTTAATCTGATTTAGATTGCACAAATATAGATTTTTTTTAATTTTCTATAGAGGCCACTAGAGTATGATGGTGATGATGATGAGGAGGGGGAATGGGAAGAAGAGAAGCCACATCTACAAAAATTGTGTGAGAAGTGCAAGATACTTGGACACTGCTGCAAGCCACCTGGAGACAGACGTCGACGCCGGCGTAGAGGTCGGGGTAGAGGTCGGGGTAGAGGCCGGGGTAGAGGCCGGGGTAGAGGCCGGTGAGTGAATAATAGCAAATAAAAAAACTTTGATAAATGCTTTATATTGTATAAATGTGAAGAAAAATTAAAGATTTTTTACTCGGAGATTTTATAAACTATTTTCCTGAAGAATTTGTATTATGAAATATCTTACATTTTTAATATTTTTAAACACAAAGATATATAAATAGTAAGTTATCAAATTAATAACAGATTGGTTGTTAAGAAAACTACAGATATAAAGTTTGTTTGTATTCAAATTTGTTTTGTGTATATACTGTAGCTATGTCACCCAGGAAGTAGTTTTCGATCAAGTGATTCCCTTAGTAGAAGCGGTTGGCGCATCGGTTGTGGCTTGGACTCCCAACCTCGAGGTCGGGGGTTTGAAACTCTCGCTGTGCAGATCGCTTGTGTCCTTGGGCAAGGCACTTTATCTACGGTTGCCTCTCTCCACCCAGGAGTACAAGTGGGTACCTGGTAGGTTCCAACACAACTGCGCTGATTACTAGCCGCAATATTATGGAATAACAATATAATTTAACTTAATAATTTAATTTGGTGTTCAATGTGTTCCATATGTGTTTGATCCAATGACCGGGGTAGTAATGTGAAGCGCTTAGAGGCTTTGTTAAGGCATTAAGCGCTATATAAGAACGACATATTATTTATTATTATTATTTTAATAAAAAGAGATGACATTTACTTATAAATCTAAGTTTATAAAAAAGAAAAATTATGCACAAACTGCTATAGTATGCATAGATAGCAAAAACGGTTAATATGTCAATTATAGCCTTCAGTTTTAAAATTTGTCGTACAACCTGAAGAGGTATTTTTTCAAAGAATCTTATTTCAAAAATAGATAAACACAATACAATTGTATAAAGAAGTTAAAACTTATATAAATACTAAGCTAATGTAATCTAATTATATAAATGATAAAAATGATATAAAAAAGGCTATCATATGATTTTAATAAAAACTATTACTTGTTGCACTACCAATGGAGGTGTTAAAAGTTGTACTGACCACACCCAATGATTCCATCATTGTGTCACCACAAGTGATAGTGCAGTCGTTACAAAAAAAATAAACCATAACAAATTACAAGCTTTTCTGGTATATACATATATAATTGTAGTTCAATATTGTTATTGTCTGCGGCTCTGTTTATTCAAAGGAAAAAGGTGATTTGAAAATTGATTAGAGAAATAGTGAGCTTTGTACTTATTGTTGACGGTTGCTTTGCATGTTTCACTGGATTTATTCTAAATGGGACACAATTAGTAATAGTTGAGTGATTTTTAACAGACCCTTGTGCCAAATCATTTACAAGCTTCGGCAGATTGAACGGTATTGTCAACTAATTATGGGTTCATCAATTTGAGTCATTCAAATGTGTCAAAAGGGTTGTCAAGTGGAATTTGTTTACTCGTCACAATTTGTTGGGACAATGCAAACAAGTGATTTGATGTATTTGAACTTCTCCGGTGGAGATATAAGAAATCAAATCTAACATTTTGTTATTACTCATTTAACACTCAAATTGCTAACTTCATTGTAATTTGATTTATCTATATTTCATTTGGCAGACCTAACAAGCTGACATAAATATATAAAGTTTTAAAAATGTATTTATGTATACTACAAGACATGCTAATGTTTTCTTTGAAATATAAACACTATCTACTTACAGGTAGGTTAGTCCCATCACTGATAGTAAAGTCAACTTGAAAAAACAAATCAGTCTGTAATAAAAACAATTAAATAATTATATTCAAACTATTTAGCATGAAATGAAAACATAGAAATTATTATTTATTCAAATACAACAGGTTAAACAGGGTACATGTATGATCTGTGTGAATAAAAAACAATAAACAATATCTGTACTTAAGGTTATGATGCTTGCCTTCAAATTCAAGGTTCTAGGTTCAAGCATATTAAAAACCACTACTAGCAAGCCCTTGTGCCTTAACTTTAGTGTACTGTGGATGATTTTAAACATTTCGATTAAGTCGTCTCTACTACATCTTTCTTTGAGTGTTGGTAGGTAAAGTTTAGCTAACCGATCTTCGGCTGAGAGGTCTATCTGCCTACAGCATGCTACTCAGCTAATGTCCAGCAGATAGGCCCATTGGGATTCCAATCAACCTGTGACAGCCATCTAACATTCATGGATGTTTAATGCTGCCTTTTCTCCACAAAAAATTATAATTGTTTTCAAGTAAATAAAAAGTAGGTCCATGTCACCATCAGGGAGAATTTTGGGTAAATGAAAATGAGGGGAAAATGGTTTATTTTTTCAAATAAAGTATTTCAAAATTTAAACTATGATGTGATGATTAACATTAATTATGTATATTTCCTATATATTAAAAAAGTAAATTATGATTATTTGTCCAATTCTTACCTCGGCATCTAGTTGCTGACGGATTCTAACTTCACCATCTACTGGCCCTACAGACAGATAGTTGGGTTCAGGTTGATCAATTCCATAGATGACTGTTGCCCCCTCCGGGTCACTACCAGAAAGAGTTAATATCAGACTCCCTACATGAATTTAGAAGTAAAAGATAAAAAGTAAAAAATGCATTCAAAACAGATAAATATAATGAGTAAAATAATCTGAAATTAACTTTCTTTTTAATTACCTTTTGGTCTTGCAAATTGTATCTTTACTGAACTTTTCTCTTCATGCTGAATATAATTAGCTTTTGTATTTTTCAGATTTATATTGTTTGTGAAGGGACCATTTAAGTCAGCATTACTATTTGGGTCACCCTCGTTAAATAAAGTAGTATAAAAAATAAAAATTAAAAAAATAAAAGAGTAAAACATAGTTTTAAATGAATATGTTCTTAATCTTTGTGGCCTTGTTCACTATATCATACTCAAGATAGTGCCAACCAAAATTAACGTTCCCCACCAATTATTTGGTTTCATCCCCAGACCTACTTGACAACAAATGCTACCTCAGTTTAATTTTTCTTTACAAGGTTTTAGCTGGAGTGAACTCTTACTAACCAAGGCCTTGTGAGAGTCAAGTAAGCAAGTAGATACACAGTGACAATTATAGAGGGAACTAATTTTAGCTGTGGACATCGATAGAGAATGCAATTTTAGACTGTTACTTAATTTGACTTTAACAACTTACCAACAGTTGCACTTTCAGATATACGAATAACACTGGGTGGAGTACTGTCAAGTCGCGGAGCATTATCTGTTGGTGACTCATCTATTGCACAAAAAATACAAACAATAGTTAATCAATGTGAAAATAAAATTACATCCAATAATAACAACAAATGATGATGATACTGATAATGAAAAAATTATTATGATGATGATGATGAGAGTGATGATGATGATTTATGATGATGATAATGAGAGTGATGATGATTATGATGATAATGTTGATGACAATGATGAGGATTATTATTACACTATTTTAAAACCATGCCATACATTTATGTACATGAGGCCATTATACAATTAATTTTAAAATATTGCTTATTTTGAGTAAAGCATAATTGATTGGAAAGTATAATACATACTCCAAGTATTGAAATACACGCCATCGTGTTGGGATTCAATATTTCGACATTAATTATGTCATCATCAGGATTCCTGATGATGACATAATTAATGTCGAAATATTGAATCCCAACACGATGGCGTGTATTTCAATACTTGGAGTATGTATTATACTTTCTTATCTGAGATTAATCAGTGGACCTTTCGGTTTTTTCCATAATTGATTGCTTATAGCGAAGTACTAAAAGTCAATTGAAGGATAAGTAAAATAATATTGAGTACACTTTCATGCCTCTTCAAAGAATAGTGATCTTGAAATTTCTAGGCAAAACTAATTATAGTAACAGATCATAATTAATATAAATGTTACTATGCAAGTTATTCATTAGGTAAACATCCAACCCACATTCACAGCTGTCAGCAGCCAAAGATAGGTTGGTAAAAAGAATTGCATCCCTGCCATAAATTTTCGCTCACACCATGAACTAACACAATCTTAGTAGTTTGCGTTAGTTTATAAAAATGACAAATGCATTCAAGTACGCACTGTTGTTGTTACAGATTTTCTGTGCAGTAAATACAAAAGTGCTTGACGAATATGTACAATGAAAAATTAAATTTGTGATTTCACAAAGTAATACAAACCACTTTGTGTTAGTTTGCAGAGTCACACTTTAACCATTTCATACAGGCCAAGATCAATTCTTTTTACTCAATAAATATATATAATATTGCAAATATACTGTAAAAGATATTAGTTAGCAACATGCAACTCATATTTAATAGACAATTCCTAATAAAGAACAACTTTAATGACACATTACATTTCCATTTTATTTTTCAAATTCAAATACAATTTTCCCGGACTGTAGAAGCACTGGTCTTGGAAATTGGTAAAAAACAAATAAATAATAAAACTTGGATCTTAAAAAAATGTAAACTTATTAAAATGAAAAGGGAGGGTTGCTACCATCAGAACATCAGGCTTATTCAGGGACATGCACATAATTACTACAGTACTGAAAGTGCCTACAATATAAAAAAAAGATAAAATAATAAAATAATAATAATAATTTTATTATGTATCATTATAATAACAATGATACCATAATTTAGGCCCAATTCACTATATAATAACTCTAGCGATTGTGAAAATGTGTGGAATTATAATATATCATTAGCATTTTAGCTGTTGTTCTATTTGTTAATTGTGTTATATACATTAACACTTCTACTCATTAATTGCTACATTTTCATTCAACATAAGATAGTCACATAACCCCATAGCATATGCAATATATACAACAATCAGTCAAATTTTCATAACCTAGACAACATCACTCCTTTTGTAATTTCCATACCAACTTCTCACTTAATCTAAACTTTTAATCATTTTTTAAAATAAATAAATTTATAGTGTTGTATTTTCTTCATAAAAAGTCAGAAGTGGTTTTAAGGAAGATAAAGGAATTCAGACAAACTTATGACAAAAGATTAAATAATAAGAGAAGAATGATATGAGAAAGTTGGATGTATTTAGGAATACTCAATGAGCACACCAGAAGACAGGAGAGTTTGAGACAGATACTCATTTGCACACCAGAGGAAAAGGAAGTTTGACGCAGATGCTCATGAGCACAACAGAGGATAAGACAGTTTGAGTTAAATGCTCATGAGCATACCAGAATACAAGGGAATTTGAGTCAGACACTCATGAGCACACAAGAAGAGAAGAGAGAATGAGTATGACACTCATGAGCACACCAGAAGACAAGAGAGTTTGAGTCAGATGCTCATGAGCACACCAGAAGACAAGAGTTTGAGTCAGATGCTCATGAGCACACCAGAAGACAAGAGAGTTTGAGTTGGATGCTCATGAGCACACCAGAAGAAAGGAGAGTTTGAGTCAGATGCTCATGAGCATATCATCAGACAAGAAAAATTAAGTCAGACAAGTGTAAACAAAACACAATGTAGTCACCCATGCAATCTTTAAGATCAATATTACACAAAGGTATGCCATATTTCATTTTTCAATCTGATGTAATTTATCCATTTTTTCTAGTTTGCTACAAACCTAAATACCGTATCAAAGAATGAAAAATATCAATAACAAGTAGGTTTAAAATAAGCAATAAAAAAGACTTAATACAGTTTATATAAATGCAGGTGACGCAAAGACTATCTTCACTTTGACAAGCAAGCAAGTAAGCAACCTTAAATTCCTCAGCATTTTACTGGCTCACTCATGCATCCCCATATCCTGCAGCCCTATATTTATAAGCGTGAGAAAATTGTTAAAATCCTTGTATATCCTAGTTTGTATTGTCACGCTTAAGTAGAGTTGAATCGCTATGATGCCTCAATTGTATGTGTATATACCACTTCATCTGTGCAGCTTTCAATTGAGAATAAGTATAGGTAAGGTCATACTGTACCTCAAACAATATAAAAAGATTGTGGTTTTTTTGGATAGATTTAATTCTACCTGTTGAGGTTTGAACTGCATGGCACATTTTCAGACATGTTTTCATAAATCGTTTTACTTTTCAAACTATTCAAGTTTAAAGGACCTCCAAGTGAGATGTTGATAAAATAATTTTAATATGAAAACAAGAAAACCGTATAGCGATTTGATAGGTCTTCTATGCGCATACCCTCATTCATAATTATAATCTAGTCCACTGCAGCTTGTTAAATTGCAACACTGCCTCATTATCAGTTCCTTTTTGGTGTACTTTTAGTCAAATTATTTTGTTTAGCTTGATACCGCTAATTATTTACAATTATTTTCTTTACATATTGGCAATAATAAATGAAAAAATTTTGTAAATGAATAGTGTGATTATAACCATATAAAATATACAAAATTTAAATGGAATGAGGAATAGAAATAAATATGGAAAATACACAACCAATTTATTTATAAATTTTCTTTTTTATTAGGGTTCTTCAGATTTGTTAACCTATTTTGACAAAATTAAAATTCACTACAAGTGGTCATACTTGAACCCAATTTTAATCTTGTTTGTCAGGTCCTTAAGTCCAATTACAAACTTATCACTTCATTATAACAATACACTCTTATATACAGTAATGTACAAAGTATTGGTTATTTGATATTTGGTTGGTATGGTAACCATGATTGATTGCAACTATGACCTATGATTCCATAACAAATGAAAGCATCTTAGAATATCATAGCTCATAAACATCGACAAATAATAAGGCAAAATGTACCTTTACCCTGCTTATCTATCCATGCCTCTATCTTTGAAATAAAAAGTATGTTATTCAACAGTAAGCAGAGAGCAATATCATAATTAACCAACACATTTTAAGATCAGCCCAAGAGGAAACCCATTTAAAACTAAAAGAAACTAATACGGAGGAAAAAAGTGGCAGAATTATGAAGAAAATAAACATAGCATTTTACACTAGCAGAAATATGGTGCACCCAACTCACAGAGGTCGCAGTTTTTGCCGATATAATTAGGTTCGCAGGTGCAAACATATGATGTGCCATTATCAGTGCAGGTTCCGCTGTTACAGGGCGATGGTTCGCATAACGAACGCGCTGAAATGGTTTCCAATGTAACTATTATGATATGTCATTGATACACATAAATACAATAACTACAATAAGTTTTATAAATAGAAAACCATTAAGCTTCTAAGCAATTAGTATAATTAGGCAACCAAACGTTTTATATAATCCTTCATTTGAATTATAAAACTTTAATATAATATGTGATATATTTATGAACATTTTCACCAATAGGTTTTGATTTAATTACACTGTAGCATATTTAGGATGAATAATTAGTTTACTTAATAATACTTTATCAATTAGTCTGCTATTATCTAGATTATTGATATATATATAGCGTAAAAACAGTTTATGACTCACATATTTCACATTGCAATCCTACAAAATACTCAGTGCATGCGCAATTGTAGAACGTGTCTAAATTTATACACGTTCCCCCATTCTGACAAGGAGACCCCTCACATACGTTGGAATCTGAAACATTTAAATCGTTCCTTTAGTAGCTTCTCAAAAACAACATGCATCCTACCACACAGTGAACATGACACGAAGCAACACACTGATTTACAATGAAATAATTAATAACAAAAAATAAGCACTAACTTTCAAAGCTATGTATTTTTGTATACTCTTCCCCTGTAATCCTACCCTCACTCACTTCTAGCCAAATATGTTTCTTTTCTGAACTTCTCATTTAGTAACAGGCACTGTAATTTCTTCAAAATTGTTTTACAAATAATTCCTGAAGCTGTAAAACAAGTTTCTTTCTAATTTTAAATTAATGAGTCTTCTTCTTATGATGGTATGAGTCTATCCCATCATTTTACCAACAAGCTCAATAATGTACCACCCATTTTACTTTTATTATTCATTATCAATCATTTACCCCAGTTTTATTTTATTTTATTTTATTTTATTTTATTTTATTTTATTTTAT